>NW_028126309.1:600000-830591 GCF_965194825.1 Balaenoptera physalus | reverse complement strand
CAAGAATGAGGTTTGATTCTGGAACCCTGTGGTCTGGGAATACGACAAAGGTTTGTTTCTGGAAGCCTGATCCCTGGGAACATGACTGAGGTTGGATTGTGGACACCTGTGTCCTGGGAACATGACTGAGGTTTGATTGTTGAAACCTGTGGCCTGCGAACATGACTCGGGTTTCATTCTGGAACCATGTGTCCTGGGAATATGACTGAGGTTTGATTCTGGAAACCTTTGGCCTGGGAAAATGACTGAGGTTTCATTGTGGAAACATTTGGCCTGGGATCATGATTGAGGTTTGATGGTGGAACACTCTGGCCTGGCAAAATGACTGAGGCTTGATTCTGGAACCCTGTGGCCCGGGAACTTGCCTGAGGTTTGATGGCAGAAACCTGTGGACTGGCAACATGACTGAGGTTTGACTGTGGAACCCTGTGCACGGGGAACATGACTGAGGCCTGATACTGGAACCCCGTGGCGTGGGAACATGACATTGGTTTGATTCTGGAGCCCTGTTTTCTGGGAACATGACTGAGGTTTGATGGTTGTACCCTGTTGCCTGGCAACATGATTGAGGATTGATAGTGGAACCCTCATGCTTGGGAACATGAGTAAGGCTTGATGGTGAAACCCTGTGGCCTGGCAACATGCCTGAGGTTTGATGGTGGAACCCTGTGGCTTGGCAAGATGACTTAGGTTTGATTGTGGAACACTCTGGCCTGGGAACATGACTGGGGTTTGATGGTGGAACCGTGGCCAGGCAACAGGCCTGAGGTTTGATTGTGGAACCCTCTGGCCTGGGAATATGAATGAGGTTTAAGTGTGGAACCCTGTGGCCTGGGAACATGACTGGGATTTTATTTCTGAAACCTGTCCAGGGAACATGACTGAGGTTTAATTCTCGAGGCCTGTTTACTGGGAACACGAATGCGGTTTGACTCTGGAACCATGTGGCCTAGGAATATGACTGAGGTTTGATTCTGGAATCCATTGGCCTGGGAACATGACTGATATTAGAGTGTGGAATCCTGTGGCCTGGGAACATGACATCGGTTTGGATTCTGGTACCCTGTTGCCTGGGATCATGAAATCGGTTTGATTCTGGAAACCTGAGGCCTGGGAATATGACTGAGGTTTAATGGTGGTACCCTATGGCCTGGCAAAATGACTGAGGTTTGATTCTGGAATCCGTTGGCCTGGGAACATGACTGATGTTAGAGTGTGGAATCCTGTGGCCTGGGAACATGACATCGGTTTGGATTCTGGTACCCTGTTTCCTGGGACCATGAAATCGGTTTGATTCTGGAAACCTGTGGCCTGGGAATATGACTGAGGTTTGATGGTGGTACCCTATGGCCTGGCAAAATGACTGAGGTTTGATTCTGGATCCCTGTGGCCTGGGAACATGACTGAGGCGTGATTCTGGAAAACTGTGGCCTGGGAACATGACATCTGTTTAGATTGTGGAATTCTGTGCCCCAGGAACCTGAATGAGCCTTGGTTCTGAAACCCTGTGGACTGGGAACATGACTGAGGTTTTATTCTGGAACCCTGTAGCCTGGGAACATACCTGAGGATTGATTCTGGAACCCTGTGGCCTGAGAACATGATATCGGTGGATTCTCGAACCCTGGGGACTGGGAATGTGACATCTGTTTAGATTGTCGAATACTGTGCCCTGGGAACCTGACTGAGCCTTGGTTCTGGAACCCTGTGGACTGGGAACATGACTGAGGTTTTATTCTGGAACCCTGGGGACTGGGAATGTGACATCTGTTTAGATTGTCGAATACTGTGCCCCGGGAACCTGACTGAGCCTTGGTTCTGGAACCCTGTGGACTGGGAACATGACTGAGGTTTTATTCTGGAACCCTGTAGACTGAGAACATAACTGAGGATTGATTCTCGAACCCTGTGGCCTGGGAACATGACATCGGTGGATTCTGGAACCCTGTGGCCGGGGAACATGAGAATGGTTTGATTCTGGAACCCTGTGGCCTGGGAACATGTCTCAGGTTTGATGGTGGAAACCTGTGGCTTGGCAAAATGACTAAGGTTTGATTCTGGAAGACTGTGGCCAGGAACCATGATATCGGGTTGACTCTGGAAACTTGTGTCCTGGGAACAAGACTGAGGTTTGATTCTGGAAACCTGTGGCCTGGGAACATGACTGAGGTTTGTTTCTGGAAGCCTGTTCCCTGGGAAAATGAGTGAGGTTTGATTCTGGACACCTGTGTCCTGGGAACATGACTGAGGTTTGATTGTTGAAACCTTTTGCCCCCGAACATGACTCAGGTTTGATTCTGGAACCATGTGTCCTGGGAACATGACTGAGGTTTGATTCTGGAAACGTTTGGCCTGGGAAAATGACTGAGGTTTCATTGTGGAAACATGTGCCCTGGGATCATGACTGAGGTTTGATGGTGGAACACTCTGTCCTGGCAAAATGACTGAGGCTTGATTCTGGAACCCTTTGGCCCGGGAACATGAGAACGGTTTAATTCTGTAACCCTGTGGCCTTGAACATGTCATCGGTGGATTCTGGAACCCTGTGGCCTCGGAACATGAGAACGGTTTGATTCTGGAACCCTGTGGCCTGGCAATATGACTGAGGTTTGATTCTGGAAGACTGTGGCCAGGGAACTTGATATCGGGTTGATTCTGGAAACTTCTGTCCTGGGAACAAGAATGAGGTTTGATTCTGGAACCCTGTGGTCTGGGAATACGACAAAGGTTTGTTTCTGGAAGCCTGTTCCCTGGGAACATGACTGAGGTTTGATTGTGGACACCTGTGTCCTGGGAACATGACTGAGGTTTGATTGTTGAAACCTGTGGCCTGCGAACATGACTCAGGTTTGATTCTGGAAACTTGTGTCCTGGGAATATGACTGAGGCTTGATTCTGGAAACCTTTGGCCTGGGAAAATGACTGAGGTTTCATTGTGGAAATATTTGGCCTGGGATCATGATTGAGGTTTGATGGTGGAACACTCTGGCCTGGCAAAATGACTGAGGCTTGATTCTGGAAGCCTGTGCCCCGGGAACTTGACTGAGGTTTGATGGCAGAAACCTGTGGACTGGCAACATGAGTGAGGTTTGATTGTGGAACCCTGTGCACAGGGAACATGACTGAGGCCTGGTACTGGAACCCCGTGGCGTGGGAACATGACATTGGTTTGATTTTGGAGCCCTGTTTACTGGGAACATATCTGAGGTTTGATGGTTGTACCCTGTGACCTGGCAAAATGATTGAGGATTGATAATGGAACCCTCATGCTTGCGAACAAGAGTGAGGCTTGATGGTGAAACCCTGTGGCCTGGAAACATGCCTGAGGTTTGATGGTGGAACCCTGTGGCTTGGCAAGATGACTTAGGTTTGATTGTGGAACACTCTGGCCTGGGAACATGACTGAAGGCTTGATGGTGGAACCGTGGCCAGCGAACAGGACTGAGGTTTGATTGTGGAACCCTCTGGCCTGGGAATATGACTGAGGTTTAATTGTGGAACCCTGTGTCCTGGGAACACGACTGAGGTTTGACTCTGGAACCATGTGGCCTAGGAATATGACTGAGGTTTGATTCTGGAATCCATTGGCCTGGGAACATGACTGATGTTAGAGTGTGGAATCCTGTGGCCTGGGAACATGACATCGGTTTGGATTCTGGTACCCTGTTGCCTGGGATCATGAAATCGGTTGGATTCTGGAAACCTGAGGCCTGGGAATATGACTGAGGTTTGATGGTGGTTCCCTATGGCCTGGCAAAATGACTGAGGTTTGATTCTGGAATCCGTTGGCCTGGGAACATGACTGATGTTAGAGTGTGGAATCCTGTGGCCTGGGAACATGACATCGGTTTGGATTCTGGTACCCTGTTTCCTGGGACCATGAAATCGGTTTGATTCTGGAAACCTGTGGCCTGGGAATATGACTGAGGTTTGATGGTGGTACCCTATGGGCTGGCAACATGACTGAGGTTTGATTCTGGATCCCTGTTGCCTGGGAACATGACTGAGGCGTGATTCTGGAAAACTGTGGCCTGGGAACATGACATCTGTTTAGATTGTGGAATACTGTGCCCCAGGAACCTGAATGAGCCTTGGTTCTGAAACCCTGTGGACTGGGAACATGACTGAGGTTTTATTCTGGAACCCTGTAGCCTGGGAACATACCTGAGGATTGATTCTGGAACCCTGTGGCCTGAGAACATGATATCGGTGGATTCTCGAACCCTGGGGACTGGGAATGTGACATCTGTTTAGATTGTCGAATACTGTGCCCCGGGAACCTGACTGAGCCTTGGTTCTGGAACCCTGTGGACTGGGAACATGACTGAGGTTTTATTCTGGAACCCTGTAGACTGAGAACATAACCGAGGATTGATTCTCGAACCCTGTGGCCTGGGAACATGACATCGGTGGATTCTGGAACCCTGTGGCCGGGGAACATGAGAATGGTTTGATTCTGGAACCCTGTGGCCTGGGAACATGTCTCAGGTTTGATGGTGGAAACCTGTGGCTTGGCAAAATGACTAAGGTTTGATTCTGGAAGACTGTGGCCAGGAACCATGATATCGGGTTGACTCTGGAAACTTGTGTCCTGGGAACAAGACTGAGGTTTGATTCTGGAAACCTGTGGCCTGGGAACATGACTGAGGTTTGTTTCTGGAAGCCTGTTCCCTGGGAAAATGAGTGAGGTTTGATTCTGGACACCTGTGTCCTGGGAACATGACTGAGGTTTGATTGTTGAAACCTTTTGCCCCCGAACATGACTCAGGTTTGATTCTGGAACCATGTGTCCTGGAAACATGACTGAGGTTTGATTCTGGAAACGTTTGGCCTGGGAAAATGACTGAGGTTTCATTGTGGAAACATGTGCCCTGGGATCATGACTGAGGTTTGATGGTGGAACACTCTGTCCTGGCAAAATGACTGAGGCTTGATTCTGGAACCCTTTGGCCCGGGAACATGAGAACGGTTTAATTCTGTAACCCTGTGGCCTTGAACATGTCATCGGTGGATTCTGGAGCCCTGTGGCCTCGGAACATGAGAACGGTTTGATTCTGGAACCCTGTGGCCTGGGAACATGAGTGAGGATTGATGGTGGAACCCTGTGGCCTGGCAATATGACTGAGGTTTGATTCTGGAAGACTGTGGCCAGGGAACTTGATATCGGGTTGATTCTGGAAACTTCTGTCCTGGGAACAAGAATGAGGTTTGATTCTGGAACCCTGTGGTCTGGGAATACGACAAAGGTTTGTTTCTGGAAGCCTGTTCCCTGGGAACATGACTGAGGTTTGATTGTGGACACCTGTGTCCTGGGAACATGACTGAGGTTTGATTGTTGAAACCTGTGGCCTGCGAACATGACTCAGGTTTGATTCTGGAAACTTGTGTCCTGGGAATATGACTGAGGCTTGATTCTGGAAACCTTTGGCCTGGGAAAATGACTGAGGTTTCATTGTGGAAATATTTGGCCTGGGATCATGATTGAGGTTTGATGGTGGAACACTCTGGCCTGGCAAAATGACTGAGGCTTGATTCTGGAAGCCTGTGCCCCGGGAACTTGACTGAGGTTTGATGGCAGAAACCTGTGGACTGGCAACATGAGTGAGGTTTGATTGTGGAACCCTGTGCACGGGGAACATGACTGAGGCCTGGTACTGGAACCCCGTGGCGTGGGAACATGACATTGGTTTGATTTTGGAGCCCTGTTTACTGGGAACATGTCTGAGGTTTGATGGTTGTACCCTGTGACCTGGCAAAATGATTGAGGATTGATAATGGAACCCTCATGCTTGCGAACAAGAGTGAGGCTTGATGGTGAAACCCTGTGGCCTGGAAACATGCCTGAGGTTTGATGGTGGAACCCTGTGGCTTGGCAAGATGACTTAGGTTTGATTGTGGAACACTCTGGCCTGGGAACATGACTGAGGCTTGATGGTGGAACCGTGGCCAGCGAACAGGACTGAGGTTTGATTGTGGAACCCTCTGGCCTGGGAATATGACTGAGGTTTAATTGTGGAACCCTGTGTCCTGGGAACACGACTGAGGTTTGACTCTGGAACCATGTGGCCCAGGAATATGACTGAGGTTTGATTCTGGAATCCACTGGCCTGGGAACATGACTGATGTTAGAGTGTGGAATCCTGTGGCCTGGGAACATGACATCAGTTTGGATTCTGGTACCCTGTTCCCTGGGAATATGAAATCGGTTTGATTCTGGAAACCTGTGGCCTGGGAATATGACTGAGGTTTGATGGTGGTACCCTATGGCCTGGCAACATGACTGACGTTTGATTCTGGTACCCTGTTTCCTGGGAACATGAAATCGGTTTGATTCTGGAAACATGTGCCCTGGGATCATAACTGAGGTTTGATGGTGGAACACTCTGGCCTGTCAAAATGACTGAGGCTTGATTCAGGAACTCTGTGGCCCGGGAACATGAGAACGGTTTGATTCTGGAACCCTGTGGCCTTGAACATGACATCGGTGGATTCTGGAACCCTGTGGCCTGGGAACATGAGAACGGTTTGATTCTGGAAACCTGTGGCCTGGCAACATGACTGAGGTTTGATTCTGGAAGACTGTGGCCTGGGAACATGACATCTGTTTAGATTGTGGAATACTGTGCCCCGGGAACCTGACTGAGCCTTGGTTCTGAAACCCTGTGGACTGGGAACATGACTGAGGTTTTATTCTGGAACCCTGTAGCCTGGGAACATAACTGAGGATTGATTCTTGAACCCTGTGGCCTGGGAACATGATATCGGCGGATTCTGGAACCCTGTGACCTGGGGACATGTCTGAGCTTTGATGGTGGAAACCTGTTGCCTGGCAACATGTCTGAGGTTTGATTCTGGAAGACTGTGGCCAGGGAACTTGATATCGGATTGATTCTGGAAACTTCTGTCCTGGGAACAAGAATGAGGTTTGATTCTGGAACCCTGTGGTCTGGGAATACGACAAAGGTTTGTTTCTGGAAGCCTGATCCCTGGGAACATGACTGAGGTTGGATTGTGGACACCTGTGTCCTGGGAACATGACTGAGGTTTGATTGTTGAAACCTGTGGCCTGCGAACATGACTCGGGTTTGATTCTGGAAACATGTGTCCTGGGAATATGACTGAGGTTTGATTCTGGAAACCTTTGGCCTGGGAAAATGACTGAGGTTTCATTGTGGAAACATTTGGCCTGGGATCATGATTGAGGTTTGATGGTGGAACACTCTGGCCTGGCAAAATGACTGAGGCTTGATTCTGGAACCCTGTGGCCCGGGAACTTGCCTGAGGTTTGATGGCAGAAACCTGTGGACTGGCAACATGACTGAGGTTTGACTGTGGAACCCTGTGCACGGGGAACATGACTGAGGCCTGATACTGGAACCCCGTGGCGTGGGAACATGACATTGGTTTGATTCTGGAGCCCTGTTTTCTGGGAACATGACTGAGGTTTGATGGTTGTACCCTGTTGCCTGGCAACATGATTGAGGATTGATAGTGGAACCCTCATGCTTGGGAACATGAGTAAGGCTTGATGGTGAAACCCTGTGGCCTGGCAACATGCCTGAGGTTTGATGGTGGAACCCTGTGGCTTGGCAAGATGACTTAGGTTTGATTGTGGAACACTCTGGCCTGGGAACATGACTGGGGCTTGATGGTGGAACCGTGGCCAGGCAACAGGACTGAGGTTTGATTGTGGAACCCTCTGGCCTGGGAATATGAATGAGGTTTAAGTGTGGAACCCTGTGGCGTGGGAACATGACTGGGATTTTATTTCTGAAACCTGTGTCCAGGGAACATGACTGAGGTTTAATTCTCGAGGCCTGTTTACTGGGAACACGAATGCGGTTTGACTCTGGAACCATGTGGCCTAGGAATATGACTGAGGTTTGATTCTGGAATCCATTGGCCTGGGAACATGACTGATGTTAGAGTGTGGAATCCTGTGGCCTGGGAACATGACATCGGTTTGGATTCTGGTACCCTGTTGCCTGGGATCATGAAATCGGTTGGATTCTGGAAACCTGAGGCCTGGGAATATGACTGAGGTTTGATGGTGGTTCCCTATGGCCTGGCAAAATGACTGAGGTTTGATTCTGGAATCCGTTGGCCTGGGAACATGACTGATGTTAGAGTGTGGAATCCTGTGACCTGGGAACATGACATCGGTTTGGATTCTGGTACCCTGTTTCCTGGGACCATGAAATCGGTTTGATTCTGGAAACCTGTGGCCTGGGAATATGACTGAGGTTTGATGGTGGTACCCTATGGGCTGGCAACATGACTGAGGTTTGATTCTGGATCCCTGTTGCCTGGGAACATGACTGAGGCGTGATTCTGGAAAACTGTGGCCTGGGAACATGACATCTGTTTAGATTGTGGAATACAGTGCCCCAGGAACCTGAATGAGCCTTGGTTCTGAAACCCTGTGGACTGGGAACATGACTGAGGTTTTATTCTGGAACCCTGTAGCCTGGGAACATACCTGAGGATTGATTCTGGAACCCTGTGGCCTGAGAACATGATATCGGTGGATTCTCGAACCCTGGGGACTGGGAATGTGACATCTGTTTAGATTGTCGAATACTGTGCCCCGGGAACCTGACTGAGCCTTGGTTCTGGAACCCTGTGGACTGGGAACATGACTGAGGTTTTATTCTGGAACCCTGTAGACTGAGAACATAACTGAGGATTGATTCTCGAACCCTGTGGCCTGGGAACATGACATCGGTGGATTCTGGAACCCTGTGGCCGGGGAACATGAGAATGGTTTGATTCTGGAACCCTGTGGCCTGGGAACATGTCTCAGGTTTGATGGTGGAAACCTGTGGCTTGGCAAAATGACTAAGGTTTGATTCTGGAAGACTGTGGCCAGGAACCATGATATCGGGTTGACTCTGGAAACTTGTGTCCTGGGAACAAGACTGAGGTTTGATTCTGGAAACCTGTGGCCTGGGAACATGACTGAGGTTTGATTGTTGAAACCTTTTGCCCCCGAACAGGACTCAGGTTTGATTCTGGAACCATGTCTCCTGGAAACATGACTGAGGTTTGATTCTGGAAACGTTTGGCCTGGGAAAATGACTGAGGTTTCATTGTGGAAACATGTGCCCTGGGATCATGACTGAGGTTTGATGGTGGAACACTCTGTCCTGGCAAAATGACTGAGGCTTGATTCTGGAACCCTTTGGCCCGGGAACATGAGAACGGTTTAATTCTGTAACCCTGTGGCCTTGAACATGTCATCGGTGGATTCTGGAACCCTGTGGCCTCGGAACATGAGAACGGTTTGATTCTGGAACCCTGTGGCCTGGGAACATGAGTGAGGATTGATGGTGGAACCCTGTGGCCTGGCAATATGACTGAGGTTTGATTCTGGAAGACTGTGGCCAGGGAACTTGATATCGGGTTGATTCTGGAAACTTCTGTCCTGGGAACAAGAATGAGGTTTGATTCTGGAACCCTGTGGTCTGGGAATACGACAAAGGTTTGTTTCTGGAAGCCTGTTCCCTGGGAACATGACTGAGGTTTGATTGTGGACACCTGTGTCCTGGGAACATGACTGAGGTTTGATTGTTGAAACCTGTGGCCTGCGAACATGACTCAGGTTTGATTCTGGAAACATGTGTCCTGGGAATATGACTGAGGCTTTATTCTGGAAACCTTTGGCCTGGGAAAATGACTGAGGTTTCATTGTGGAAATATTTGGCCTGGGATCATGATTGAGGTTTGATGGTGGAACAGTCTGGCCTGGCAAAATGACTGAGGCTTGATTCTGGAAGCCTGTGCCCCGGGAACTTGACTGAGGTTTGATGGCAGAAACCTGTGGACTGGCAACATGAGTGAGGTTTGATTGTGGAACCCTGTGCACAGAGAACATGACTGAGGCCTGGTACTGGAACCCCGTGGCGTGGGAACATGACATTGGTTTGATTTTGGAGCCCTGTTTACTGGGAACATGTCTGAGGTTTGATGGTTGTACCCTGTGACCTGGCAAAATGATTGAGGATTGATAATGGAACCCTCATGCTTGCGAACAAGAGTGAGGCTTGATGGTGAAACCCTGTGGCCTGGAAACATGCCTGAGGTTTGATGGTGGAACCCTGTGGCTTGGCAAGATGACTTAGGTTTGATTGTGGAACACTCTGGCCTGGGAACATGACTGAAGGCTTGATGGTGGAACCGTGGCCAGCGAACAGGACTGAGGTTTGATTGTGGAACCCTCTGGCCTGGGAATATGACTGAGGTTTAATTGTGGAACCCTGTGTCCTGGGAACACGACTGAGGTTTGACTCTGGAACCATGTGGCCCAGGAATATGACTGAGGTTTGATTCTGGAATCCACTGGCCTGGGAACATGACTGATGTTAGAGTGTGGAATCCTGTGGCCTGGGAACATGACATCAGTTTGGATTCTGGTACCCTGTTCCCTGGGAATATGAAATCGGTTTGATTCTGGAAACCTGTGGCCTGGGAATATGACTGAGGTTTGATGGTGGTACCCTATGGCCTGGCAACATGACTGACGTTTGATTCTGGTACCCTGTTTCCTGGGAACATGAAATCGGTTTGATTCTGGAAACATGTGGCCTGGGATCATAACTGAGGTTTGATGGTGGAACACTCTGGCCTGTCAAAATGACTGAGGCTTGATTCAGGAACTCTGTGGCCCGGGAACATGAGAACGGTTTGATTCTGGAACCCTGTGGCCTTGAACATGACATCGGTGGATTCTGGAACCCTGTGGCCTGGGAACATGAGAACGGTTTGATTCTGGAAACCTGTGGCCTGGCAACATGACTGAGGTTTGATTCTGGAAGACTGTGGCCTGGGAACATGACATCTGTTTAGATTGTGGAATACTGTGCCCCGGGAACCTGACTGAGCCTTGGTTCTGAAACCCTGTGGACTGGGAACATGACTGAGGTTTTATTCTGGAACCCTGTAGCCTGGGAACATAACTGAGGATTGATTCTTGAACCCTGTGGCCTGGGAACATGATATCGGCGGATTCTGGAACCCTGTGACCTGGGGACATGTCTGAGCTTTGATGGTGGAAACCTGTTGCCTGGCAACATGTCTGAGGTTTGATTCTGGAAGACTGTGGCCAGGGAACTTGATATCGGATTGATTCTGGAAACTTCTGTCCTGGGAACAAGAATGAGGTTTGATTCTGGAACCCTGTGGTCTGGGAATACGACAAAGGTTTGTTTCTGGAAGCCTGATCCCTGGGAACATGACTGAGGTTGGATTGTGGACACCTGTGTCCTGGGAACATGACTGAGGTTTGATTGTTGAAACCTGTGGCCTGCGAACATGACTCGGGTTTGATTCTGGAACCATGTGTCCTGGGAATATGACTGAGGTTTGATTCTGGAAACCTTTGGCCTGGGAAAATGACTGAGGTTTCATTGTGGAAACATTTGGCCTGGGATCATGATTGAGGTTTGATGGTGGAACACTCTGGCCTGGCAAAATGACTGAGGCTTGATTCTGGAACCCTGTGGCCCGGGAACTTGCCTGAGGTTTGATGGCAGAAACCTGTGGACTGGCAACATGACTGAGGTTTGACTGTGGAACCCTGTGCACGGGGAACATGACTGAGGCCTGATACTGGAACCCCGTGGCGTGGGAACATGACATTGGTTTGATTCTGGAGCCCTGTTTTCTGGGAACATGACTGAGGTTTGATGGTTGTACCCTGTTGCCTGGCAACATGATTGAGGATTGATAGTGGAACCCTCATGCTTGGGAACATGAGTAAGGCTTGATGGTGAAACCCTGTGGCCTGGCAACATGCCTGAGGTTTGATGGTGGAACCCTGTGGCTTGGCAAGATGACTTAGGTTTGATTGTGGAACACTCTGGCCTGGGAACATGACTGGGGCTTGATGGTGGAACCGTGGCCAGGCAACAGGACTGAGGTTTGATTGTGGAACCCTCTGGCCTGGGAATATGAATGAGGTTTAAGTGTGGAACCCTGTGGCGTGGGAACATGACTGGGATTTTATTTCTGAAACCTGTGTCCAGGGAACATGACTGAGGTTTAATTCTCGAGGCCTGTTTACTGGGAACACGAATGCGGTTTGACTCTGGAACCATGTGGCCTAGGAATATGACTGAGGTTTGATTCTGGAATCCATTGGCCTGGGAACATGACTGATGTTAGAGTGTGGAATCCTGTGGCCTGGGAACATGACATCGGTTTGGATTCTGGTACCCTGTTGCCTGGGATCATGAAATCGGTTGGATTCTGGAAACCTGAGGCCTGGGAATATGACTGAGGTTTGATGGTGGTTCCCTATGGCCTGGCAAAATGACTGAGGTTTGATTCTGGAATCCGTTGGCCTGGGAACATGACTGATGTTAGAGTGTGGAATCCTGTGACCTGGGAACATGACATCGGTTTGGATTCTGGTACCCTGTTTCCTGGGACCATGAAATCGGTTTGATTCTGGAAACCTGTGGCCTGGGAATATGACTGAGGTTTGATGGTGGTACCCTATGGGCTGGCAACATGACTGAGGTTTGATTCTGGATCCCTGTTGCCTGGGAACATGACTGAGGCGTGATTCTGGAAAACTGTGGCCTGGGAACATGACATCTGTTTAGATTGTGGAATACAGTGCCCCAGGAACCTGAATGAGCCTTGGTTATGAAACCCTGTGGACTGGGAACATGACTGAGGTTTTATTCTGGAACCCTGTAGCCTGGGAACATACCTGAGGATTGATTCTGGAACCCTGTGGCCTGAGAACATGATATCGGTGGATTCTCGAACCCTGGGGACTGGGAATGTGACATCTGTTTAGATTGTCGAATACTGTGCCCCGGGAACCTGACTGAGCCTTGGTTCTGGAACCCTGTGGACTGGGAACATGACTGAGGTTTTATTCTGGAACCCTGTAGACTGAGAACATAACTGAGGATTGATTCTCGAACCCTGTGGCCTGGGAACATGACATCGGTGGATTCTGGAACCCTGTGGCCGGGGAACATGAGAATGGTTTGATTCTGGAACCCTGTGGCCTGGGAACATGTCTCAGGTTTGATGGTGGAAACCTGTGGCTTGGCAAAATGACTAAGGTTTGATTCTGGAAGACTGTGGCCAGGAACCATGATATCGGGTTGACTCTGGAAACTTGTGTCCTGGGAACAAGACTGAGGTTTGATTCTGGAAACCTGTGGCCTGGGAACATGACTGAGGTTTGATTGTTGAAACCTTTTGCCCCCGAACAGGACTCAGGTTTGATTCTGGAACCATGTCTCCTGGAAACATGACTGAGGTTTGATTCTGGAAACGTTTGGCCTGGGAAAATGACTGAGGTTTCATTGTGGAAACATGTGCCCTGGGATCATGACTGAGGTTTGATGGTGGAACACTCTGTCCTGGCAAAATGACTGAGGCTTGATTCTGGAACCCTTTGGCCCGGGAACATGAGAACGGTTTAATTCTGTAACCCTGTGGCCTGGGAACATGAGTGAGGATTGATGGTGGAACCCTGTGGCCTGGCAATATGACTGAGGTTTGATTCTGGAAGACTGTGGCCAGGGAACTTGATATCGGGTTGATTCTGGAAACTTCTGTCCTGGGAACAAGAATGAGGTTTGATTCTGGAACCCTGTGGTCTGGGAATACGACAAAGGTTTGTTTCTGGAAGCCTGTTCCCTGGGAACATGACTGAGGTTTGATTGTGGACACCTGTGTCCTGGGAACATGACTGAGGTTTGATTGTTGAAACCTGTGGCCTGCGAACATGACTCAGGTTTGATTCTGGAAACATGTGTCCTGGGAATATGACTGAGGCTTTATTCTGGAAACCTTTGGCCTGGGAAAATGACTGAGGTTTCATTGTGGAAATATTTGGCCTGGGATCATGATTGAGGTTTGATGGTGGAACAGTCTGGCCTGGCAAAATGACTGAGGCTTGATTCTGGAAGCCTGTGCCCCGGGAACTTGACTGAGGTTTGATGGCAGAAACCTGTGGACTGGCAACATGAGTGAGGTTTGATTGTGGAACCCTGTGCACAGAGAACATGACTGAGGCCTGGTACTGGAACCCCGTGGCGTGGGAACATGACATTGGTTTGATTTTGGAGCCCTGTTTACTGGGAACATGTCTGAGGTTTGATGGTTGTACCCTGTGACCTGGCAAAATGATTGAGGATTGATAATGGAACCCTCATGCTTGCGAACAAGAGTGAGGCTTGATGGTGAAACCCTGTGGCCTGGAAACATGCCTGAGGTTTGATGGTGGAACCCTGTGGCTTGGCAAGATGACTTAGGTTTGATTGTGGAACACTCTGGCCTGGGAACATGACTGAAGGCTTGATGGTGGAACCGTGGCCAGCGAACAGGACTGAGGTTTGATTGTGGAACCCTCTGGCCTGGGAATATGACTGAGGTTTAATTGTGGAACCCTGTGTCCTGGGAACACGACTGAGGTTTGACTCTGGAACCATGTGGCCCAGGAATATGACTGAGGTTTGATTCTGGAATCCACTGGCCTGGGAACATGACTGATGTTAGAGTGTGGAATCCTGTGGCCTGGGAACATGACATCAGTTTGGATTCTGGTACCCTGTTCCCTGGGAATATGAAATCGGTTTGATTCTGGAAACCTGTGGCCTGGGAATATGACTGAGGTTTGATGGTGGTACCCTATGGCCTGGCAACATGACTGACGTTTGATTCTGGTACCCTGTTTCCTGGGAACATGAAATCGGTTTGATTCTGGAAACATGTGGCCTGGGATCATAACTGAGGTTTGATGGTGGAACACTCTGGCCTGTCAAAATGACTGAGGCTTGATTCAGGAACTCTGTGGCCCGGGAACATGAGAACGGTTTGATTCTGGAACCCTGTGGCCTTGAACATGACATCGGTGGATTCTGGTACCCTGTGGCCTGGGAACATGAGAACGGTTTGATTCTGGAAACCTGTGGCCTGGCAACATGACTGAGGTTTGATTCTGGAAGACTGTGGCCTGGGAACATGACATCTGTTTAGATTGTGGAATACTGTGCCCCGGGAACCTGACTGAGCCTTGGTTCTGAAACCCTGTGGACTGGGAACATGACTGAGGTTTTATTCTGGAACCCTGTAGCCTGGGAACATAACTGAGGATTGATTCTTGAACCCTGTGGCCTGGGAACATGATATCGGCGGATTCTGGAACCCTGTGACCTGGGGACATGTCTGAGCTTTGATGGTGGAAACCTGTTGCCTGGCAACATGTCTGAGGTTTGATTCTGGAAGACTGTGGCCAGGGAACTTGATATCGGATTGATTCTGGAAACTTCTGTCCTGGGAACAAGAATGAGGTTTGATTCTGGAACCCTGTGGTCTGGGAATACGACAAAGGTTTGTTTCTGGAAGCCTGATCCCTGGGAACATGACTGAGGTTGGATTGTGGACACCTGTGTCCTGGGAACATGACTGAGGTTTGATTGTTGAAACCTGTGGCCTGCGAACATGACTCGGGTTTGATTCTGGAACCATGTGTCCTGGGAATATGACTGAGGTTTGATTCTGGAAACCTTTGGCCTGGGAAAATGACTGAGGTTTCATTGTGGAAACATTTGGCCTGGGATCATGATTGAGGTTTGATGGTGGAACACTCTGGCCTGGCAAAATGACTGAGGCTTGATTCTGGAACCCTGTGGCCCGGGAACTTGCCTGAGGTTTGATGGCAGAAACCTGTGGACTGGCAACATGACTGAGGTTTGACTGTGGAACCCTGTGCACGGGGAACATGACTGAGGCCTGATACTGGAACCCCGTGGCGTGGGAACATGACATTGGTTTGATTCTGGAGCCCTGTTTTCTGGGAACATGACTGAGGTTTGATGGTTGTACCCTGTTGCCTGGCAACATGATTGAGGATTGATAGTGGAACCCTCATGCTTGGGAACATGAGTAAGGCTTGATGGTGAAACCCTGTGGCCTGGCAACATGCCTGAGGTTTGATGGTGGAACCCTGTGGCTTGGCAAGATGACTTAGGTTTGATTGTGGAACACTCTGGTCTGGGAACATGACTGGGGCTTGATGGTGGAACCGTGGCCAGGCAACAGGACTGAGGTTTGATTGTGGAACCCTCTGGCCTGGGAATATGAATGAGGTTTAAGTGTGGAACCCTGTGGCGTGGGAACATGACTGGGATTTTATTTCTGAAACCTGTGTCCAGGGAACATGACTGAGGTTTAATTCTCGAGGCCTGTTTACTGGGAACACGAATGCGGTTTGACTCTGGAACCATGTGGCCTAGGAATATGACTGAGGTTTGATTCTGGAATCCATTGGCCTGGGAACATGACTGATGTTAGAGTGTGGAATCCTGTGGCCTGGGAACATGACATCGGTTTGGATTCTGGTACCCTGTTGCCTGGGATCATGAAATCGGTTGGATTCTGGAAACCTGAGGCCTGGGAATATGACTGAGGTTTGATGGTGGTTCCCTATGGCCTGGCAAAATGACTGAGGTTTGATTCTGGAATCCGTTGGCCTGGGAACATGACTGATGTTAGAGTGTGGAATCCTGTGACCTGGGAACATGACATCGGTTTGGATTCTGGTACCCTGTTTCCTGGGACCATGAAATCGGTTTGATTCTGGAAACCTGTGGCCTGGGAATATGACTGAGGTTTGATGGTGGTACCCTATGGGCTGGCAACATGACTGAGGTTTGATTCTGGATCCCTGTTGCCTGGGAACATGACTGAGGCGTGATTCTGGAAAACTGTGGCCTGGGAACATGACATCTGTTTAGATTGTGGAATACAGTGCCCCAGGAACCTGAATGAGCCTTGGTTCTGAAACCCTGTGGACTGGGAACATGACTGAGGTTTTATTCTGGAACCCTGTAGCCTGGGAACATACCTGAGGATTGATTCTGGAACCCTGTGGCCTGAGAACATGATATCGGTGGATTCTCGAACCCTGGGGACTGGGAATGTGACATCTGTTTAGATTGTCGAATACTGTGCCCCGGGAACCTGACTGAGCCTTGGTTCTGGAACCCTGTGGACTGGGAACATGACTGAGGTTTTATTCTGGAACCCTGTAGACTGAGAACATAACTGAGGATTGATTCTCGAACCCTGTGGCCTGGGAACATGACATCGGTGGATTCTGGAACCCTGTGGCCGGGGAACATGAGAATGGTTTGATTCTGGAACCCTGTGGCCTGGGAACATGTCTCAGGTTTGATGGTGGAAACCTGTGGCTTGGCAAAATTACTAAGGTTTGATTCTGGAAGACTGTGGCCAGGAACCATGATATCGGGTTGACTCTGGAAACTTGTGTCCTGGGAACAAGACTGAGGTTTGATTCTGGAAACCTGTGGCCTGGGAACATGACTGAGGTTTGTTTCTGGAAGCCTGTTCCCTGGGAAAATGAGTGAGGTTTGATTCTGGACACCTGTGTCCTGGGAACATGACTGAGGTTTGATTGTTGAAACCTTTTGCCCCCGAACATGACTCAGGTTTGATTCTGGAACCATGTGTCCTGGAAACATGACTGAGGTTTGATTCTGGAAACGTTTGGCCTGGGAAAATGACTGAGGTTTCATTGTGGAAACATGTGCCCTGGGATCATGACTGAGGTTTGATGGTGGAACACTCTGTCCTGGCAAAATGACTGAGGCTTGATTCTGGAACCCTTTGGCCCGGGAACATGAGAACGGTTTAATTCTGTAACCCTGTGGCCTTGAACATGTCATCGGTGGATTCTGGAACCCTGTGGCCTCGGAACATGAGAACGGTTTGATTCTGGAACCCTGTGGCCTGGGAACATGAGTGAGGATTGATGGTGGAACCCTGTGGCCTGGCAATATGAGTGAGGTTTGATTCTGGAAGACTGTGGCCAGGGAACTTGATATCGGGTTGATTCTGGAAACTTCTGTCCTGGGAACAAGAATGAGGTTTGATTCTGGAACCCTGTGGTCTGGGAATACGACAAAGGTTTGTTTCTGGAAGCCTGTTCCCTGGGAACATGACTGAGGTTTGATTGTGGACACCTGTGTCCTGGGAACATGACTGAGGTTTGATTGTTGAAACCTGTGGCCTGCGAACATGACTCAGGTTTGATTCTGGAAACATGTGTCCTGGGAATATGACTGAGGCTTGATTCTGGAAACCTTTGGCCTGGGAAAATGACTGAGGTTTCATTGTGGAAACATTTGGCCTGGGATCATGATTGAGGTTTGATGGTGGAACAGTCTGGCCTGGCAAAATGACTGAGGCTTGATTCTGGAAGCCTGTGCCCCGGGAACTTGACTGAGGTTTGATGGCAGAAACCTGTGGACTGGCAACATGAGTGAGGTTTGATTGTGGAACCCTGTGCACAGGGAACATGACTGAGGCCTGGTACTGGAACCCCGTGGCGTGGGAACATGACATTGGTTTGATTTTGGAGCCCTGTTTACTGGGAACATGTCTGAGGTTTGATGGTTGTACCCTGTGACCTGGCAAAATGATTGAGGATTGATAATGGAACCCTCATGCTTGCGAACAAGAGTGAGGCTTGATGGTGAAACCCTGTGGCCTGGAAACATGCCTGAGGTTTGATGGTGGAACCCTGTGGCTTGGCAAGATGACTTAGGTTTGATTGTGGAACACTCTGGCCTGGGAACATGACTGAAGGCTTGATGGTGGAACCGTGGCCAGCGAACAGGACTGAGGTTTGATTGTGGAACCCTCTGGCCTGGGAATATGACTGAGGTTTAATTGTGGAACCCTGTGTCCTGGGAACACGACTGAGGTTTGACTCTGGAACCATGTGGCCTAGGAATATGACTGAGGTTTGATTCTGGAATCCATTGGCCTGGGAACATGACTGATGTTAGAGTGTGGAATCTTGTGGCCTGGGAACATGACATCAGTTTGGATTCTGGTACCCTGTTGCCTGGGAACATTAAATCGGTTTGATTCTGGAAACCTGTGGCCTGGGAATATGACTGAGGTTTGATGGTGGTACCCTATGGCCTGGCAAAATGACTGAGGTTTGATTCTATAATCCATTGGCCTAGGAACATGACTGATGTTAGAGTGTGGAAACCTGTGGCCTGGGAACATGACATCGGTTTGGATTCTGGTACCCTGTTGCCTGGGAACATTAAATCGGTTTGATTCTGGAAACCTGTGGCCTGGGTATATGACTGAGGTTTGATGGTGGTAACCTATGGCCTGGCAACATGACAGACGTTTGATTCTGGTACCCTGTTTCCTGGGAACATGAAATCGGTTTGATTCTGGAAACATGTGGCCTGGGATCATAACTGAGGTTTGATGGTGGAACACTCTGGCCTGTCAAAATGACTGAGGCTTGATTCTGGAACCCTGTGGCCTGGGAACATGAGAACGGTTTGATTCTGGAACTCTGTGGCCTGGCAACATGACTGAGGTTTGATTCTGGAAGACTGTGGCCTGGGAACATCACATCTGTTTAGATTGTGGAATACTGTGCCCCGGGAACCTGACTGAGCCTTGGTTCTGAAACCCTGTGGACTGGGAACATGACTGAGGTTTTATTCTGGAACCCTGTAGCCTGGGAACATACCTGAGGATTGATTCTGGAACCCTGTGGCCTGAGAACATGATATCGGTGGATTCTCGAACCCTGGGGACTGGGAATGTGACATCTGTTTAGATTGTCGAATACTGTGCCCCGGGAACCTGACTGAGCCTTGGTTCTGGAACCCTGTGGACTGGGAACATGACTGAGGTTTTATTCTGGAACCCTGTAGACTGAGAACATAACTGAGGATTGATTCTCTAACCCTGTGGCCTGGGAACATGACATCGGTGGATTCTGGAACCCTGTGGCCGGGGAACATGAGAATGGTTTGATTCTGGAACCCTGTGGCCTGGGAACATGTCTCAGGTTTGATGGTGGAAACCTGTGGCTTGGCAAAATGACTAAGGTTTGATTCTGGAAGACTGTGGCCAGGAACCATGATATCGGGTTGACTCTGGAAACTTGTGTCCTGGGAACAAGACTGAGGTTTGATTCTGGAAACCTGTGGCCTGGGAACATGACTGAGGTTTGTTTCTGGAAGCCTGTTCCCTGGGAAAATGAGTGAGGTTTGATTCTGGACACCTGTGTCCTGGGAACATGACTGAGGTTTGATTGTTGAAACCTTTTGCCCCCGAACATGACTCAGGTTTGATTCTGGAACCATGTGTCCTGGAAATATGACTGAGGTTTGATTCTGGAAACGTTTGGCCTGGGAAAATGACTGAGGTTTCATTGTGGAAACATGTGCCCTGGGATCATGACTGAGGTTTGATGGTGGAACACTCTGTCCTGGCAAAATGACTGAGGCTTGATTCTGGAACCCTTTGGCCCGGGAACATGAGAACGGTTTAATTCTGTAACCCTGTGGCCTTGAACATGTCATCGGTGGATTCTGGAACCCTGTGGCCTCGGAACATGAGAACGGTTTGATTCTGGAACCCTGTGGCCTGGGAACATGAGTGAGGATTGATGGTGGAACCCTGTGGCCTGGCAATATGAGTGAGGTTTGATTCTGGAAGACTGTGGCCAGGGAACTTGATATCGGGTTGATTCTGGAAACTTCTGTCCTGGGAACAAGAATGAGGTTTGATTCTGGAACCCTGTGGTCTGGGAATACGACAAAGGTTTGTTTCTGGAAGCCTGTTCCCTGGGAACATGACTGAGGTTTGATTGTGGACACCTGTGTCCTGGGAACATGACTGAGGTTTGATTGTTGAAACCTGTGGCCTGCGAACATGACTCAGGTTTGATTCTGGAAACATGTGTCCTGGGAATATGACTGAGGCTTGATTCTGGAAACCTTTGGCCTGGGAAAATGACTGAGGTTTCATTGTGGAAATATTTGGCCTGGGATCATGATTGAGGTTTGATGGTGGAACAGTCTGGCCTGGCAAAATGACTGAGGCTTGATTCTGGAAGCCTGTGCCCCGGGAACTTGACTGAGGTTTGATGGCAGAAACCTGTGGACTGGCAACATGAGTGAGGTTTGATTGTGGAACCCTGTGCACAGGGAACATGACTGAGGCCTGGTACTGGAACCCCGTGGCGTGGGAACATGACATTGGTTTGATTTTGGAGCCCTGTTTACTGGGAACATGTCTGAGGTTTGATGGTTGTACCCTGTGACCTGTCAAAATGATTGAGGATTGATAATGGAACCCTCATGCTTGCGAACAAGAGTGAGGCTTGATGGTGAAACCCTGTGGCCTGGAAACATGCCTGAGGTTTGATGGTGGAACCCTGTGGCTTGGCAAGATGACTTAGGTTTGATTGTGGAACACTCTGGCCTGGGAACATGACTGAAGGCTTGATGGTGGAACCGTGGCCAGCGAACAGGACTGAGGTTTGATTGTGGAACCCTCTGGCCTGGGAATATGACTGAGGTTTAATTGTGGAACCCTGTGTCCTGGGAACACGACTGAGGTTTGACTCTGGAACCATGTGGCCTAGGAATATGACTGAGGTTTGATTCTGGAATCCATTGGCCTGGGAACATGACTGATGTTAGAGTGTGGAATCCTGTGGCCTGGGAACATGACATCGGTTTGGATTCTGGTACCCTGTTGCCTGGGATCATGAAATCGGTTGGATTCTGGAAACCTGAGGCCTGGGAATATGACTGAGGTTTGATGGTGGTTCCCTATGGCCTGGCAAAATGACTGAGGTTTGATTCTGGAATCCGTTGGCCTGGGAACATGACTGATGTTAGAGTGTGGAATCCTGTGACCTGGGAACATGACATCGGTTTGGATTCTGGTACCCTGTTTCCTGGGACCATGAAATCGGTTTGATTCTGGAAACCTGTGGCCTGGGAATATGACTGAGGTTTGATGGTGGTACCCTATGGGCTGGCAACATGACTGAGGTTTGATTCTGGATCCCTGTTGCCTGGGAACATGACTGAGGCGTGATTCTGGAAAACTGTGGCCTGGGAACATGACATCTGTTTAGATTGTGGAATACTGTGCCCCAGGAACCTGAATGAGCCTTGGTTCTGAAACCCTGTGGACTGGGAACATGACTGAGGTTTTATTCTGGAACCCTGTACCCTTGGAACATACCTGAGGATTGATTCTGGAACCCTGTTGCCTGAGAACATGATATCGGTGGATTCTCGAACCCTGGGGACTGGGAATGTGACATCTGTTTAGATTGTCGAATACTGTGCCCCGGGAACCTGACTGAGCCTTGGTTCTGGAACCCTGTGGACTGGGAACATGACTGAGGTTTTATTCTGGAACCCTGTAGACTGAGAACATAACTGAGGATTGATTCTCGAACCCTGTGGCCTGGGAACATGACATCGGTGGATTCTGGAACCCTGTGGCCGGGGAACATGAGAATGGTTTGATTCTGGAACCCTGTGGCCTGGGAACATGTCTCAGGTTTGATGGTGGAAACCTGTGGCTTGGCAAAATGACTAAGGTTTGATTCTGGAAGACTGTGGCCAGGAACCATGATATCGGGTTGACTCTGGAAACTTGTGTCCTGGGAACAAGACTGAGGTTTGATTCTGGAAACCTGTGGCCTGGGAACATGACTGAGGTTTGTTTCTGGAAGCCTGTTCCCTGGGAAAATGAGTGAGGTTTGATTCTGGACACCTGTGTCCTGGGAACATGACTGAGGTTTGATTGTTGAAACCTTTTGCCCCCGAACATGACTCAGGTTTGATTCTGGAACCATGTGTCCTGGAAACATGACTGAGGTTTGATTCTGGAAACGTTTGGCCTGGGAAAATGACTGAGGTTTCATTGTGGAAACATGTGCCCTGGGATCATGACTGAGGTTTGATGGTGGAACACTCTGTCCTGGCAAAATGACTGAGGCTTGATTCTGGAACCCTTTGGCCCGGGAACATGAGAACGGTTTAATTCTGTAACCCTGTGGCCTTGAACATGTCATCGGTGGATTCTGGAACCCTGTGGCCTCGGAACATGAGAACGGTTTGATTCTGGAACCCTGTGGCCGGGGAACATGAGTGAGGATTGATGGTGGAACCCTGTGGCCTGGCAATATGACTGAGGTTTGATTCTGGAAGACTGTGGCCAGGGAACTTGATATCGGGTTGATTCTGGAAACTTCTGTCCTGGGAACAAGAATGAGGTTTGATTCTGGAACCCTGTGGTCTGGGAATACGACAAAGGTTTGTTTCTGGAAGCCTGTTCCCTGGGAACATGACTGAGGTTTGATTGTGGACACCTGTGTCCTGGGAACATGACTGAGGTTTGATTGTTGAAACCTGTGGCCTGCGAACATGACTCAGGTTTGATTCTGGAAACATGTGTCCTGGGAATATGACTGAGGCTTGATTCTGGAAACCTTTGGCCTGGGAAAATGACTGAGGTTTCATTGTGGAAATATTTGGCCTGGGATCATGATTGAGGTTTGATGGTGGAACAGTCTGGCCTGGCAAAATGACTGAGGCTTGATTCTGGAAGCCTGTGCCCCGGGAACTTGACTGAGGTTTGATGGCAGAAACCTGTGGACTGGCAACATGAGTGAGGTTTGATTGTGGAACCCTGTGCACAGGGAACATGACTGAGGCCTGGTACTGGAACCCCGTGGCGTGGGAACATGACATTGGTTTGATTTTGGAGCCCTGTTTACTGGGAACATGTCTGAGGTTTGATGGTTGTACCCTGTGACCTGGCAAAATGATTGAGGATTGATAATGGAACCCTCATGCTTGCGAACAAGAGTGAGGCTTGATGGTGAAACCCTGTGGCCTGGAAACATGCCTGAGGTTTGATGGTGGAACCCTGTGGCTTGGCAAGATGACTTAGGTTTGATTGTGGAACACTCTGGCCTGGGAACATGACTGAAGGCTTGATGGTGGAACCGTGGCCAGCGAACAGGACTGAGGTTTGATTGTGGAACCCTCTGGCCTGGGAATATGACTGAGGTTTAATTGTGGAACCCTGTGTCCTGGGAACACGACTGAGGTTTGACTCTGGAACCATGTGGCCTAGGAATATGACTGAGGTTTGATTCTGGAATCCATTGGCCTGGGAACATGACTGATGTTAGAGTGTGGAATCTTGTGGCCTGGGAACATGACATCAGTTTGGATTCTGGTACCCTGTTGCCTGGGAACATTAAATCGGTTTGATTCTGGAAACCTGTGGCCTGGGAATATGACTGAGGTTTGATGGTGGTACCCTATGGCCTGGCAAAATGACTGAGGTTTGATTCTATAATCCATTGGCCTAGGAACATGACTGATGTTAGAGTGTGGAAACCTGTGGCCTGGGAACATGACATCGGTTTGGATTCTGGTACCCTGTTGCCTGGGAACATTAAATCGGTTTGATTCTGGAAACCTGTGGCCTGGGTATATGACTGAGGTTTGATGGTGGTAACCTATGGCCTGGCAACATGACGGACGTTTGATTCTGGTACCCTGTTTCCTGGGAACATGAAATCGGTTTGATTCTGGAAACATGTGGCCTGGGATCATAACTGAGGTTTGATGGTGGAACACTCTGGCCTGTCAAAATGACTGAGGCTTGATTCTGGAACCCTGTGGCCTGGGAACATGAGAACGGTTTGATTCTGGAACTCTGTGGCCTGGCAACATGACTGAGGTTTGATTCTGGAAGACTGTGGCCTGGGAACATCACATCTGTTTAGATTGTGGAATACTGTGCCACGGGAACCTGACTGAGCCTTGGTTCTGAAACCCTGTGGACTGGGAACATGACTGAGGTTTCATTCTGGAACCCTGTAGCCTGGGAACATAACTGAGGATTGATTCTGGAACCCTGTGGCCTGGGAATATGATATCGGTGGATTCTGGAACCCTGGGGACTGGGAACGTGACATCTGTTTAGATTGTGCAATACTGTGCCCCGGGAACCTGACTGAGCCTTGGTTCTGGAACCCTGTGGACTGGGAACATGACTGAGGTTTTATTCTGGAACCCTGTAGCCTGGGAACATAACTGAGGATTGATTCTTGAACCCTGTGGCCTGGGAACATGACATCGGCGGATTCTGGAACCCTGTGACCTGGGAACATGTCTGAGCTTTGATGGTGGAAACCTGTTGCCTGGCAACATGTCTGAGGTTTGATTCTGGAAGACTGTGGCCAGGCAACTTGATATCGGATTGATTCTGGAAACTTCTGTCCTGGGAACAAGAATGAGGTTTGATTCTGGAACCCTGTGGTCTGGGAATACGACAAAGGTTTGTTTCTGGAAGCCTGATCCCTGGGAACATGACTGAGGTTGGATTGTGGACACCTGTGTCCTGGGAACATGACTGAGGTTTGATTGTTGAAACCTGTGGCCTGCGAACATGACTCGGGTTTGATTCTGGAACCATGTGTCCTGGGAATATGACTGAGGTTTGATTCTGGAAACCTTTGGCCTGGGAAAATGACTGAGGTTTCATTGTGGAAACATTTGGCCTGGGATCATGATTGAGGTTTGATGGTGGAACACTCTGGCCTGGCAAAATGACTGAGGCTTGATTCTGGAACCCTGTGGCCCGGGAACTTGCCTGAGGTTTGATGGCAGAAACCTGTGGACTGGCAACATGACTGAGGTTTGACTGTGGAACCCTGTGCACGGGGAACATGACTGAGGCCTGATACTGGAACCCCGTGGCGTGGGAACATGACATTGGTTTGATTCTGGAGCCCTGTTTTCTGGGAACATGACTGAGGTTTGATGGTTGTACCCTGTTGCCTGGCAACATGATTGAGGATTGATAGTGGAACCCTCATGCTTGGGAACATGAGGAAGGCTTGATGGTGAAACCCTGTGGCCTGGCAACATGCCTGAGGTTTGATGGTGGAACCCTGTGGCTTGGCAAGATGACTTAGGTTTGATTGTGGAACACTCTGGCCTGGGAACATGACTGGGGCTTGATGGTGGAACCGTGGTCAGGCAACAGGACTGAGGTTTGATTGTGGAACCCTCTGGCCTGGGAATATGAATGAGGTTTAAGTGTGGATCCCTGTGGCCTGGGAACATGACTGGGATTTTATTTCTGAAACCTGTGTCCAGGGAACATGACTGAGGTTTAATTCTCGAGGCCTGTTTACTGGGAACACGAATGCGGTTTGACTCTGGAACCATGTGGCCTAGGAATATGACTGAGGTTTGATTCTGGAATCCATTGGCCTGGGAACATGACTGATGTTAGAGTGTGGAATCCTGTGGCCTGGGAACATGACATCGGTTTGGATTCTGGTACCCTGTTGCCTGGGATCATGAAATCGGTTGGATTCTGGAAACCTGAGGCCTGGGAATATGACTGAGGTTTGATGGTGGTTCCCTATGGCCTGGCAAAATGACTGAGGTTTGATTCTGGAATCCGTTGGCCTGGGAACATGACTGATGTTAGAGTGTGGAATCCTGTGACCTGGGAACATGACATCGGTTTGGATTCTGGTACCCTGTTTCCTGGGACCATGAAATCGGTTTGATTCTGGAAACCTGTGGCCTGGGAATATGACTGAGGTTTGATGGTGGTACCCTATGGGCTGGCAACATGACTGAGGTTTGATTCTGGATCCCTGTTGCCTGGGAACATGACTGAGGAGTGATTCTGGAAAACTGTGGCCTGGGAACATGACATCTGTTTAGATTGTGGAATACTGTGCCCCAGGAACCTGAATGAGCCTTGGTTCTGAAACCCTGTGGACTGGGAACATGACTGAGGTTTTATTCTGGAACCCTGTAGCCTGGGAACATACCTGAGGATTGATTCTGGAACCCTGTGGCCTGAGAACATGATATCGGTGGATTCTCGAACCCTGGGGACTGGGAATGTGACATCTGTTTAGATTGTCGAATACTGTGCCCCGGGAACCTGACTGAGCCTTGGTTCTGGAACCCTGTGGACTGGGAACATGACTGAGGTTTTATTCTGGAACCCTGTAGACTGAGAACATAACTGAGGATTGATTCTCGAACCCTGTGGCCTGGGAACATGACATCGGTGGATTCTGGAACCCTGTGGCCGGGGAACATGAGAATGGTTTGATTCTGGAACCCTGTGGCCTGGGAACATGTCTCAGGTTTGATGGTGGAAACCTGTGGCTTGGCAAAATGACTAAGGTTTGATTCTGGAAGACTGTGGCCAGGAACCATGATATCGGGTTGACTCTGGAAACTTGTGTCCTGGGAACAAGACTGAGGTTTGATTCTGGAAACCTGTGGCCTGGGAACATGACTGAGGTTTGTTTCTGGAAGCCTGTTCCCTGGGAAAATGAGTGAGGTTTGATTCTGGACACCTGTGTCCTGGGAACATGACTGAGGTTTGATTGTTGAAACCTTTTGCCCCCGAACATGACTCAGGTTTGATTCTGGAACCATGTGTCCTGGAAACATGACTGAGGTTTGATTCTGGAAACGTTTGGCCTGGGAAAATGACTGAGGTTTCATTGTGGAAACATGTGCCCTGGGATCATGACTGAGGTTTGATGGTGGAACACTCTGTCCTGGCAAAATGACTGAGGCTTGATTCTGGAACCCTTTGGCCCGGGAACATGAGAACGGTTTAATTCTGTAACCCTGTGGCCTTGAACATGTCATCGGTGGATTCTGGAACCTTGTGGCCTCGGAACATGAGAACGGTTTGATTCTGGAACCCTGTGGCCTGGGAACATGAGTGAGGATTGATGGTGGAACCCTGTGGCCTGGCAATATGACTGAGGTTTGATTCTGGAAGACTGTGGCCAGGGAACTTGATATCGGGTTGATTCTGGAAACTTCTGTCCTGGGAACAAGAATGAGGTTTGATTCTGGAACCCTGTGGTCTGGAAATACGACAAAGGTTTGTTTCTGGAAGCCTGTTCCCTGGGAACATGACTGAGGTTTGATTGTGGACACCTGTGTCCTGGGAACATGACTGAGGTTTGATTGTTGAAACCTGTGGCCTGCGAACATGACTCAGGTTTGATTCTGGAAACATGTGTCCTGGGAATATGACTGAGGCTTGATTCTGGAAACCTTTGGCCTGGGAAAATGACTGAGGTTTCATTGTGGAAATATTTGGCCTGGGATCATGATTGAGGTTTGATGGTGGAACACTCTGGCCTGGCAAAATGACTGAGGCTTGATTCTGGAAGCCTGTGCCCCGGGAACTTGACTGAGGTTTGATGGCAGAAACCTGTGGACTGGCAACATGAGTGAGGTTTGATTGTGGAACCCTGTGCACGGGGAACATGACTGAGGCCTGGTACTGGAACCCCGTGGCGTGGGAACATGACATTGGTTTGATTTTGGAGCCCTGTTTACTGGGAACATGTCTGAGGTTTGATGGTTGTACCCTGTGACCTGGCAAAATGATTGAGGATTGATAATGGAACCCTCATGCTTGCGAACAAGAGTGAGGCTTGATGGTGAAACCCTGTGGCCTGGAAACATGCCTGAGGTTTGATGGTGGAACCCTGTGGCTTGGCAAGATGACTTAGGTTTGATTGTGGAACACTCTGGCCTGGGAACATGACTGAGGCTTGATGGTGGAACCGTGGCCAGCGAACAGGACTGAGGTTTGATTGTGGAACCCTCTGGCCTGGGAATATGACTGAGGTTTAATTGTGGAACCCTGTGTCCTGGGAACACGACTGAGGTTTGACTCTGGAACCATGTGGCCTAGGAATATGACTGAGGTTTGATTCTGGAATCCACTGGCCTGGGAACATGACTGATGTTAGAGTGTGGAAACCTGTGGCCTGGGAACATGACATCAGTTTGGATTCTGGTACCCTGTTCCCTGGGAATATGAAATCGGTTTGATTCCGGAAACCTGTGGCCTGGGAATATGACTGAGGTTTGATGGTGGTACCCTATGGCCTGGCAAAATGACTGAGGTTTGATTCTATAATCCATTGGCCTAGGAACATGACTGATGTTAGAGTGTGGAAACCTGTGGCCTGGGAACATGACATCGGTTTGGATTCTGGTACCCTGTTGCCTGGGAACATTAAATCGGTTTGATTCTGGAAACCTGTGGCCTGGGAATATGACTGAGGTTTGATGGTGGTACCCTATGGCCTGGCAACATGACTGACGTTTGATTCTGGTACCCTGTTTCCTGGGAACATGAAATCGGTTTGATTCTGGAAACATGTGGCCTGGGATCATAACTGAGGTTTGATGGTGGAACACTCTGGCCTGTCAAAATGACTGAGGCTTGATTCTGGAACCCTGTGGCCCGGGAACATGGGAACGGTTTGATTCTGGAACCCTGAGGCCTTGAACATGACATCGGTGGATTCTGGAACCCTGTGGCCTGGGAACATGAGAACGGTTTTATTCTAGAAACCTGTGGCCTGGGAACATGAGTGAGGATTGATGGTGGAACCCTGTGGCCTGGCAACATGACTGAGGTTTGATACTGGAAGACTGTGGCCAGGGAACTTGATATCGGGTTGATTCTGGAAACTTCTGTCCTGGTAACAAGAATGAGGTTTGATTCTGGAACCCTGTGGTCTGGGAATACGACAAAGGTTTGTTTCTGGAAGCCTGTTCCCTGGGAACATGACTGAGGTTTGATTGTGGACACCTGTGTCCTGGGAACATGACTGAGGTTTGATTGTTGAAACCTGTGGCCTGCGAGCATGACTCAGGTTTGATTCTGGAAACATGTGTCCTGGGAATATGACTGAGGCTTGATTCTGGAAACCTTTGGCCTGGGAAAATGACTGAGGTTTCATTGTGGAAATATTTGGCCTGGGATCATGATTGAGGTTTGATGGTGGAACACTCTGGCCTGGCAAAATGACTGAGGCTTGATTCTGGAAGCCTGTGCCCCGGGAACTTGACTGAGGTTTGATGGCAGAAACCTGTGGACTGGCAACATGAGTGAGGTTTGATTGTGGAACCCTGTGCACGGGGAATATGACTGAGGCCTGGTACTGGAACCCCGTGGCGTGGGAACATGACATTGGTTTGATTTTGGAGCCCTGTTTACTGGGAACATGTCTGAGGTTTGATGGTTGTACCCTGTGACCTGGCAAAATGATTGAGGATTGATAGTGGAACCCTCATGCTTGCGAACAAGAGTGAGGCTTGATGGTGAAACCCTGTGGCCTGGAAACATGCCTGAGGTTTGATGGTGGAACCCTGTGGCTTGGCAAGATGACTTAGGTTTGATTGTGGAACACTCTGGCCTGGGAACATGACTGAGGCTTGATGGTGGAACCGTGGCCAGCGAACAGGACTGAGGTTTGATTGTGGAACCCTCTGGCCTGGGAATATGACTGAGGTTTAATTGTGGAACCCTGTGTCCTGGGAACACGACTGAGGTTTGACTCTGGAACCATGTGGCCTAGGAATATGACTGAGGTTTGATTCTGGAATCCACTGGCCTGGGAACATGACTGATGTTAGAGTGTGGAAACCTGTGGCCTGGGAACATGACATCAGTTTGGATTCTGGTACCCTGTTCCCTGGGAATATGAAATCGGTTTGATTCTGGAAACCTGTGGCCTGGGAATATGACTGAGGTTTGATGGTGGTACCCTATGGCCTGGCAACATGACTGACGTTTGATTCTGGTACCCTGTTTCCTGGGAATATGAAATCGGTTTGATTCTGGAAACATGTGGCCTGGGATCATAACTGAGGTTTGATGGTGGAACACTCTGGCCTGTCAAAATGACTGAGGCTTGATTCTGGAACCCTGTGGCCTGGGAACATGAGAACGGTTTGATTCTGGAACTCTGTGGCCTGGCAACATGACTGAGGTTTGATTCTGGAAGACTGTGGCCTGGGAACATGACATCTGTTTAGATTGTGGAATACTGTGCCCCGGGAACCTGACTGAGCCTTGGTTCTGAAACCCTGTGGACTGGGAACATGACTGAGGTTTCATTCTGGAACCCTGTAGCCTGGGAACATAACTGAGGATTGATTCTGGAACCCTGTGGCCTGGGAACATGAGAACGGTTTGATTCTTTAACCCTGTGGCCTGGGAAAACGTCTGAGGTTTGATTGTTGATACCTGTGGCCTGGGAACATGACATCTGTTTAGATTGTGGAATACTGTGCCCCGGAAACCTGACTGAGCCTTGGTTCTGAAACCCTGTGGACTGGGAATATGACTGAGGTTTCATTCTGGAACCCTGTAGCCTGGGAACATAACTGAGGGTTGATTCTGGAACCCTGTGGCCTGGGAATATTATATCGGTGGATTCTGGAACCCTGGGGACTGGGAACGTGACATCTGTTTAGATTGTGCAATACTGTGCCCCGGGAACCTGACTGAGCCTTGGTTCTGGAACCCTGTGGACTGGGAACATGACTGAGGTCTTATTCTGGAACCCTGTAGCCTGGGAACATAACTGAGGATTGATTCTTGCACCCTGTGGCCTGGGAATATGACATCGGCGGATTCTGGAACCCTGTGACCTGGGAACATGTCTGAGCTTTGATGGTGGAAACCTGTTGCCTGGCAACATGTCTGAGGTTTGATTCTGGAAGACTGTGGCCAGGGAACTTGATATCGGATTGATTCTGGAAACTTCTGTCCTGGGAACAAGAATGAGGTTTGATTCTGGAACCCTGTGGTCTGGGAATACGACAAAGGTTTGTTTTTGGAAGCCTGATCACTGGGAACATGACTGAGGTTGGATTGTGGACACCTGTGTCCTGGGAAGATGACTGAGGTTTGATTGTTGAAACCTGTGGCCTGCGAACATGACTCGGGTTTGATTCTGGAACCATGTTTCCTGGGAATATGACTGAGGTTTGATTCTGGAAACCTTTGGCCTGGGAAAATGACTGAGGTTTCATTGTGGAAACATTTGGCCTGGGATCATGATTGAGGTTTGATGGTGGAACACTCTGGCCTGGCAAAATGACTGAGGCTTGATTCTGGAAGCCTGTGGCCCGGGAACTTGCCTGAGGTTTGATGGCAGAAACCTGTGGACTGGCAACATGACTGAGGTTTGACTGTGGAACCCTGTGCACGGGGAACATGACTGAGGCCTGATACTGGAACCCCGTGGCGTGGGAACATGACATTGGTTTGATTCTGGAGCCCTGTTTTCTGGGAACATGACTGAGATTTGATGGTTGTACCCTGTTGCCTGGCAACATGATTGAGGATTGATAGTGGAACCCTCATGCTTGGGAACATGAGTAAGGCTTGATGGTGAAACCCTGTGGCCTGGCAACATGCCTGAGGTTTGATGGTGGAACCCTGTGGCTTGGCAAGATGACTTAGGTTTGATTGTGGAACACTCTGGCCTGGGAACATGACTGTGGCTTGATGGTGGAACCGTGGCCAGGCAACAGGACTGAGGTTTGATTGTGGAACCCTCTGGCCTGGGAATATGAATGAGGTTTAAGTGTGGAACCCTGTGGCCTGGGAACATGACTGGGATTTTATTTCTGAAACCTGTGTCCAGGGAACATGACTGAGGTTTAATTCTCGAGGCCTGTTTACTGGGAACACGAATGCGGTTTGACTCTGGAACCATGTGGCCTAGGAATATGACTGAGGTTTGATTCTGGAATCCATTGGCCTGGGAACATGACTGATGTTAGAGTGTGGAATCCTGTGGCCTGGGAACATGACATCGGTTTGGATTCTGGTACCCTGTTGCCTGGGATCATGAAATCGGTTTGATTCTGGAAACCTGAGGCCTGGGAATATGACTGAGGTTTGATGGTGGTACCCTATGGCCTGGCAAAATGACTGAGGTTTGATTCTGGAATCCGTTGGCCTGGGAACATGACTGATGTTAGAGTGTGGAATCCTGTGGCCTGGGAACATGACATCGGTTTGGATTCTGGTACCCTGTTTCCTGGGACCATGAAATCGGTTTGATTCTGGAACCCTGTGGCCTGGGAATATGACTGAGGTTTGATGGTGGTACCCTATGGGCTGGCAACATGACTGAGGTTTCATTCTGGATCCCTGTTGCCTGGGAACATGACTGAGGCGTGATTCTGGAAAACTGTGGCCTGGGAACATGACATCTGTTTAGATTGTGGAATACTGTGCCCCAGGAACCTGAATGAGCCTTGGTTCTGAAACCCTGTGGACTGGGAACATGACTGAGGTTTTATTCTGGAACCCTGTAGCCTGGGAACATACCTGAGGATTGATTCTGGAACCCTGTGGCCTGAGAACATGATATCGGTGGATTCTCGAACCCTGGGGTCTGGGAATGTGACATCTGTTTAGATTGTCGAATACTGTGCCACGGGAACATGACTGAGCCTTGGTTCTGGAACCCTGTGGACTGGGAACATGACTGAGGTTTTATTCTGGAACCCTGTAGACTGAGAACATAACTGAGGATTGATTCTCGAACCCTGTGGCCTGGGAACATGACGTCGGTGGATTCTGGAACCCTGTGGCCGGGGAACATGAGAATGGTTTGACTCTGGAACCCTGTGGCCTGGGAACATGTCTCAGGTTTGATGGTGGAAACCTGTGGCTTGGCAAAATGACTAAGGTTTGATTCTGGAAGACTGTGGCCAGGAACCATGATATCGGGTTGACTCTGGAAACTTGTGTCCTGGGAACAAGACTGAGGTTTCATTCTGGAAACCTGTGGCCTGGGAACATGACTGAGGTTTGTTTCTGGAAGCCTGTTCCCTGGGAACATGACTGAGGTTTGATTGTGGACACCTGTGTCCTGGGAACATGACTGAGGTTTGATTGTTGAAACCTGTGGCCTGCGAACATGACTCAGGTTTGATTCTGGAAACATGTGTCCTGGGAATATGACTGAGGCTTGATTCTGGAAACCTTTGGCCTGGGAAAATGACTGAGGTTTCACTGTGGAAATATTTGGCCTGGGATCATGATTGAGGTTTGATGGTGGAACACTCTGGCCTGGCAAAATGACTGAGGCTTGATTCTGGAAGCCTGTGGCCCGGGAACTTGCCTGAGGTTTGATGGCAGAAACCTGTGGACTGGCAACATGACTGAGGTTTGACTGTGGAACCCTGTGCACGGGGAACATGACTGAGGCCTGATACTGGAACCCCGTGGCGTGGGAACATGACATTGGTTTGATTCTGGAGCCCTGTTTTCTGGGAACATGACTGAGGTTTGATGGTTGTACCCTGTGACCTGGCAAAATGATTGAGGATTGATAATGGAACCCTCATGCTTGCGAACAAGAGTGAGGCTTGATGGTGAAACCCTGTGGCCTGGAAACATGCCTGAGGTTTGATGGTGGAACCCTGTGGCTTGGCAAGATGACTTAGGTTTGATTGTGGAACACTCTGGCCTGGGAACATGACTGAGGCTTGATGGTGGAACCGTGGCCAGCGAACAGGACTGAGGTTTGATTGTGGAACCCTCTGGCCTGGGAATATGACTGAGGTTTAATTGTGGAACCCTGTGTCCTGGGAACACGACTGAGGTTTGACTCTGGAACCATGTGGCCTAGGAATATGACTGAGGTTTGATTCTGGAATCCACTGGCCTGGGAACATGACTGATGTTAGAGTGTGGAATCCTGTGGCCTGGGAACATGACATCACTTTGGATTCTGCTACCCTGTTCCCTGGGAATATGAAATCGGTTTGATTCCGGAAACCTGTGGCCTGGGAATATGACTGAGGTTTGATGGTGGTACCCTATGGCCTGGCAAAATGACTGAGGTTTGATTCTATAATCCATTGGCCTAGGAACATGACTGATGTTAGAGTGTGGAAACCTGTGGACTGGGAACATGACATCGGTTTGGATTCTGGTACCCTGTTGCCTGGGAACATTAAATCCGTTTGATTCTGGAAACCTGTGGCCTGGGAATATGACTGAGGTTTGATGGTGGTACCCTATGGCCTGGCAACATGACTGATGTTTGATTCTGGTACCCTGTTTCCTGGGAACATGAAATCGGTTTGATTCTGGAAACATGTGGCCTGGGATCATAACTGAGGTTTGATGGTGGAACACTCTGGCCTGTCAAAATGACTGAGGCTTGATTCTGGAACTCTGTGGCCCGGGAACATGAGAACGGTTTGATTCTGGAAACCTGTGGCCTGGGAACATGAGTGAGGATTGATGGTGGAACCCTGTGGCCTGGCAACATGACTGAGGTTTGATACTGGAAGACTGTGGCCAGGGAACTTGATATCGGGTTGATTCTGGAAACTTCTGTCCTGGGAAGAAGAATGAGGTTTGATTCTGGAACCCTGTGGTCTGGGAATACGACAAAGGTTTGTTTCTGGAAGCCTGTTCCCTGGGAACATGACTGAGGTTTGATTGTGGACACCTGTGTCCTGGGAACATGACTGAGGTTTGATTGTTGAAACCTGTGGCCTGCGAACATGACTCAGGTTTGATTCTGGAAACATGTGTCCTGGGAATATGACTGAGGCTTGATTCTGGAAACCTTTGGCCTGGGAAAATGACTGAGGTTTCATTGTGGAAATATTTGGCCTGGGATCATGATTGAGGTTTGATGGTGGAACACTCTGGCCTGGCAAAATGACTGAGGCTTGATTCTGGAAGCCTGTGCCCCGGGAACTTGACTGAGGTTTGATGGCAGAAACCTGTGGACTGGCAACATGAGTGAGGTTTGATTGTGGAACCCTGTGCACGGGGAACATGACTGAGGCCTCGTACTGGAACCCCGTGGCGTGGGAACATGACATTGGTTTGATTTTGGAGCCCTGTTTACTGGGAACATGTCTGAGGTTTGATGGTTGTACCCTGTGACCTGGCAAAATGATTGAGGATTGATAGTGGAACCCTCATGCTTGCGAACAAGAGTGAGGTTTGATGGTGGAACCCTGTGGCTTGGCAAGATGACTTAGGTTTGATTGTGGAACACTCTGGCCTGGGAACATGACTGAGGCTTGATGGTGGAACCGTGGCCAGCGAACAGGACTGAGGTTTGATTGTGGAACCCTCTGGCCTGGGAATATGACTGAGGTTTAATTGTGGAACCCTGTGTCCTGGGAACACGACTGAGGTTTGACTCTGGAACCATGTGGCCTAGGAATATGACTGAGGTTTGATTCTGGAATCCACTGGCCTGGGAACATGACTGATGTTAGAGTGTGGAATCCTGTGGCCTGGGAACATGACATCAGTTTGGATTCTGGTACCCTGTTCCCTGGGAATATGAAATCGGTTTGATTCTGGAAACCTGTGGCCTGGGAATATGACTGAGGTTTGATGGTGGTACCCTATGGCCTGGCAACATGACTGACGTTTGATTCTGGTACCCTGTTTCCTGGGAACATGAAATCGGTTTGATTCTGGAAACATGTGGCCTGGGATCATAACTGAGGTTTGATGGTGGAACACTCTGGCCTGTCAAAATGACTGAGGCTTGATTCTGGAACCCTGTGGCCTGGGAAAATGAGAACGGTTTGATTCTGGAACTCTGTGGCCTGGCAACATGACTGAGGTTTGATTCTGGAAGACTGTGGCCTGGGAACATGACATCTGTTTAGATTGTGGAATACTGTGCCCCGGGAACCTGACTGAGCCTTGGTTCTGAAACCCTGTGGACTGGGAACATGACTGAGGTTTCATTCTGGAACCCTGTAGCCTGGGAACATAACTGAGGATTGATTCTGGAACCCTGTGGCCTGGGAATATGATATCGGTGGATTCTGGAACCCTGGGGACTGGGAACGTGACATCTGTTTAGATTGTGCAATACTGTGCCCCGGGAACCTGACTGAGCCTTGGTTCTGGAACCCTGTGGACTGGGAACATGACTGAGGTTTTATTCTGGAACCCTGTAGCCTGGGAACATAACTGAGGATTGATTCTGGAACCCTGTGACCTGGGAACATGTCTGAGCTTTGATGGTGGAAACCTGTTGCCTGGCAACATGTCTGAGGTTTGATTCTGGAAGACTGTGGCCAGGGAACTTGATATCGGATTGATTCTGGAAACTTCTGTCCTGGGAACAAGAATGAGGTTTGATTCTGGAACCCTGTGGTCTGGGAATACGACAAAGGTTTGTTTCTGGAAGCCTGATCCCTGGGAACATGACTGAGGTTGGATTGTGGACACCTGTGTCCTGGGAACATGACTGAGGTTTGATTGTTGAAACCTGTGGCCTGCGAACATGACTCGGGTTTGATTCTGGAACCATGTGTCCTGGGAATATGACTGAGGTTTGATTCTGGAAACCTTTGGCCTGGGAAAATGACTGAGGTTTCATTGTGGAAACATTTGGCCTGGGATCATGATTGAGGTTTGATGGTGGAACACTCTGGCCTGGCAAAATGACTGAGGCTTGATTCTGGAACCCTGTGGCCCGGGAACTTGCCTGAGGTTTGATGGCAGAAACCTGTGGACTGGCAACATGACTGAGGTTTGACTGTGGAACCCTGTTTACGGGGAACATGACTGAGGCCTGATACTGGAACCCCGTGGCGTGGGAACATGACATTGGTTTGATTCTGGAGCCCTGTTTTCTGGGAACATGACTGAGGTTTGATGGTTGTACCCTGTTGCCTGGCAACATGATTGAGGATTGATAGTGGAACCCTCATTCTTGGGAACATGAGTAAGGCTTGATGGTGAAACCCTGTGCCCTGGCAACATGCCTGAGGTTTGATGGTGGAACCCTGTGGCTTGGCAAGATGACTTAGGTTTGATTGTGGAACACTCTGGCCTGGGAACATGACTGGGGCTTGATGGTGGAAACGTGGCCAGGCAACAGGACTGAGGTTTGATTGTGGAACCCTCTGGCCTGGGAATATGAATGAGGTTTAAGTGTGGAACCCTGTGGCCTGGGAACATGACTGGGATTTTATTTCTGAAACCTGTGTCCAGGGAACATGACTGAGGTTTAATTCTCGAGGCCTGTTTACTGGGAACACGAATGCGGTTTGACTCTGGAACCATGTGGCCTAGGAATATGACTGAGGTTTGATTCTGGAATCCATTGGCCTGGGAACATGACTGATGTTAGAGTGTGGAATCCTGTGGCCTGGGAACATGACATCGGTTTGGATTCTGGTACCCTGTTGCCTGGGATCATGAAATCGGTTTGATTCTGGAAACCTGAGGCCTGGGAATATGACTGAGGTTTGATGGTGGTACACTATGGCCTGGCAAAATGACTGAGGTTTGATTCTGGAATCCGTTGGCCTGGGAACATGACTGATGTTAGTGTGTGGAATCCTGTGACCTGGGAACATGACATCGGTTTGGATTCTGGTACCCTGTTTCCTGGGACCATGAAATCGGTTTGATTCTGGAAACCTGTGGCCTGGGAATATGACTGAGGTTTGATGGTGGTACCCTATGGGCTGGCAACATGACTGAGGTTTGATTCTGGATCCCTGTGGCCTGGGAACATGACTGAGGCGTGATTCTGGAAAACTGTGGCCTGGGAACATGACATCTGTTTAGATTGTGGAATACTGTGCCCCAGGAACCTGAATGAGCCTTGGTTCTGAAACCCTGTGGACTGGGAACATGACTGAGGTTTTATTCTGGAACCCTGTAGCCTGGGAACATACCTGAGGATTGATTCTGGAACCCTGTGGCCTGAGAACATGATATCGGTGGATTCTCGAACACTGGGGACTGGGAATGTGACATCTGTTTAGATTGTCGAATACTGTGCCCCGGGAACCTGACTGAGCCTTGGTTCTGGAACCCTGTGGACTGGGAACATGACTGAGGTTTTATTCTGGAACCCTGTAGACTAAGAACATAACTGAGGATTGATTCTCGAACCCTGTGGCCTGGGAACATGACATCGGTGGATTCTGGAACCCTGTGGCCGGGGAACATGAGAATGGTTTGATTCTGGAACCCTGTGGCCTGGGAACATGTCTCAGGTTTGATGGTGGAAACCTGTGGCTTGGCAAAATGACTAAGGTTTGATTCTGGAAGACTGTGGCCAGGAACCATGATATCGGGTTGACTCTGGAAACTTGTGTCCTGGGAACAAGACTGAGGTTTGATTCTGGAAACCTGTGGCCTGGGAACATGACTGAGGTTTGTTTCTGGAAGCCTGTTCCCTGGGAAAATGAGTGAGGTTTGATTCTGGACACCTGTGTCCTGGGAACATGACTGAGGTTTGATTGTTGAAACCTTTTGCCCCCGAACATGACTCAGGTTTGATTGTGGAACCATGTGTCCTGGGAACATGACTGAGGTTTGATTCTGGAAACGTTTGGCCTGGGAAAATGACTGAGGTTTCATTGTGGAAACATGTGCCCTGGGATCATGACTGAGGTTTGATGGTGGAACACTCTGTCCTGGCAAAATGACTGAGGCTTGATTCTGGAACCCTTTGGCCCGGGAACATGAGAACGGTTTAATTCTGTAACCCTGTGGCCTTGAACATGTCATCGGTGGATTCTGGAACCCTGTGGCCTCGGAACATGAGAACGGTTTGATTCTGGAACCCTGTGGCCTGGGAACATGAGTGAAGATTGATGGTGGAACCCTGTGGCCTGGCAATATGACTGAGGTTTGATTCTGGAAGACTGTGGCCAGGGAACTTGATATCGGGTTGATTCTGGAAACTTCTGTCCTGGGAACAAGAATGAGGTTTGATTCTGGAACCCTGTGGTCTGGGAATACGACAAAGGTTTGTTTCTGGATGCCTGTTCCCTGGGAACATGACTGAGGTTTGATTGTCGACACCTGTGTCCTGGGAACATGACTGAGGTTTGATTGTTGAAACCTGTGGCCTGCGAACATGACTCAGGTTTGATTCTGGAAACATGTATCCTGGGAATATGACTGAGGCTTGATTCTGAAAACCTTTGGCCTGGGAAAATGACTGAGGTTTCATTGTGGAAATATTTGGCCTGGGATCATGATTGAGGTTTGATGGTGGAACACTCTGGCCTGGCAAAATGACTGAGGCTTGATTCTGGAAGCCTGTGCCCCGGGAACTTGACTGAGGTTTGATGGCAGAAACCTGTGGACTGGCAACATGAGTGAGGTTTGATTGTGGAACCCTGTGCACGGGGAACATGACTGAGGCCTGGTACTGGAACCCCGTGGCGTGGGAATATGACATTGGTTTGATTTTGGAGCCCTGTTTACTGGGAACATGTCTGAGGTTTGATGGTTGTACCCTGTGACCTGGCAAAATGATTGAGGATTGATAATGGAACGCTCATGCTTGCGAACAAGAGTGAGGCTTGATGGTGAAACCCTGTGGCCTGGAAACATGCCTGAGGTTTGATGGTGGAACCCTGTGGCTTGGCAAGATGACTTAGGTTTGATTGTGGAACACTCTGGGCTGGGAACATGACTGAGGCTTGATGGTGGAAACGTGGCCAGCGAACAGGACTGAGGTTTGATTGTGGAACCCTCTGGCCTGGGAATATGACTGAGGTTTAATTGTGGAACCCTGTGTCCTGGGAACACGACTGAGGTTTGACTCTGGAACCATGTGGCCTAGGAATATGAGTGAGGTTTGATTCTGGAATCCACTGGCCTGGGAACATGACTGATGTTAGAGTGTGGAATCCTGTGGCCTGGGAACATGACATCAGTTTGGATTCTGGTACCCTGTTCCCTGGGAATATGAAATCGGTTTGATTCTGGAAACTTGTGGCCTGGGAATATGACTGAGGTTTGATGGTGGTACCCTATGGCCTGGCAAAATGACTGAGGTTTGATTCTATAATCCATTGGCCTAGGAACATGACTGATGTTAGAGTGTTGAAACCTGTGGCCTGGGAACATGACATCGGTTTGGATTCTGGTACCCTGTTGCCTGGGAACATTAAATCGGTTTGATTTTGGAAACCTGTGGCCTGGGAATATGACTGAGGTTTGATGGTGGTACCCTATGGCCTGGCAACATGACTGACGTTTGATTCTGGTACCCTGTTTCCTGGGAACATGAAATCGGTTTGATTCTGGAAACATGTGGCCTGGGATCATAACTGAGGTTTGATGGTGGAACACTCTGGCCTGTCAAAATGACTGAGGCTTGATTCTGGAACCCTGTGGCCCGGGAACATGAGAACGGTTTGATTCTGGAACCCTGTGGCCTTGAACATGACATCGGTGGATTCTGGAACCCTGTGGCCTGGGAACATGAGAACGGTTTGATTCTGGAAACCTGTGGCCTGGGAACATGAGTGAGGATTGATGGTGGAACCCTGTGGCCTGGCAACATGACTGAGGTTGGATACTGGAAGACTGTGGCCAGGGAACTTGATATCGGGTTGATTCTGGAAACTTCTGTCCTGGGAAAAAGAATGAGGTTTGATTCTGGAACCCTGTGGTCTGGGAATACGACAAAGGTTTGTTTCTGGAAGCCTGTTCCCTGGGAACATGACTGAGGTTTGATTGTGGACACCTGTGTCCTGGGAACATGACTGAGGTTTGATTGTTGAAACCTGTGGCCTGCGAACATGACTCAGGTTTGATTCTGGAAACATGTGTCCTGGGAATATGACTGAGGCTTGATTCTGGAAACCTTTGGCCTGGGAAAATGACTGAGGTTTCATTGTGGAAATATTTGGCCTGGGATCATGATTGAGGTTTGATGGTGGAACACTCTGGCCTGGCAAAATGACTGAGGCTTGATTCTGGAAGCCTGTGCCCCGGGAACTTGACTGAGGTTTGATGGCAGAAACCTGTGGACTTGCAACATGAGTGAGGTTTGATTGTGGAACCCTGTGCACGGGGAACATGACTGAGGCCTGGTACTGGAACCCCGTGGCGTGGGAACATGACATTGGTTTGATTTTGGAGCCCTGTTTACTGGGAACATGTCTGAGGTTTGATGGTTGTACCCTGTGACCTGGCAAAATGATTGAGGATTGATAGTGGAACCCTCATGCTTGCGAACAAGAGTGAGGCTTGATGGTGAAACCCTGTGGCCTGGAAACATGCCTGAGGTTTGATGGTGGAACCCTGTGGCTTGGCAAGATGACTTAGGTTTGATTGTGGAACACTCTGGCCTGGGAACATGACTGAGGCTTGATGGTGGAACCGTGGCCAGCGAACAGGACTGAGGTTTGATTGTGGAACCCTCTGGCCTGGGAATATGACTGAGGTTTAATTGTGGAACCCTGTGTCCTGGGAACACGACTGAGGTTTGACTCTGGAACCATGTGGCCTAGGAATATGACTGAGGTTTGATTCTGGAATCCACTGGCCTGGGAACATGACTGATGTTAGAGTGTGGAATCCTGTGGCCTGGGAAAATGACATCAGTTTGGATTCTGGTACCCTGTTCCCTGGGAATATGAAATCGGTTTGATTCTGGAAACCTGTGGCCTGGGAATATGACTGAGGTTTGATGGTGGTACCCTATGGCCTGGCAAAATGACTGAGGTTTGATTCTATAATCCATTGGCCTAGGAACATGACTGATGTTAGAGTGTGGAAACCTGTGGCCTGGGAACATGACATCGGTTTGGATTCTGGTACCCTGTTGCCTGGGAACATTAAATCGGTTTGATTCTGGAAACCTGTGGCCTGGGAATATGACTGAGGTTTGATGGTGGTACCCTATGGCCTGGCAACATGACTGACGTTTGATTCTGGTACCCTGTTTCCTGGGAACATGAAATCGGTTTGATTCTGGAAACATGTGGCCTGGGATCATAACTGAGGTTTGATGGTGGAACACTCTGGCCTGTCAAAATGACTGAGGCTTGATTCTGGAACCCTGTGACCTGGGAACATGAGAACGGTTTGATTCTGGAACTCTGTGGCCTGGCAACATGACTGAGGTTTGATTCTGGAAGACTGTGGCCTGGGAACATGACATCTGTTTAGATTGTGGAATACTGTGCCCCGGGAACCTGACTGAGCCTTGGTTCTGAAACCCTGTGGACTGGGAACATGACTGAGGTTTCATTCTGGAACCCTGTAGCCTGGGAACATAACTGAGGATTGATTCTGGAACCCTGTGGCCTGGGAATATGATATCGGTGGATTCTGGAACCCTGGGGACTGGGAACGTGACATCTGTTTAGATTGTGCAATACTGTGCCCCGGGAACCTGATTGAGCCTTGGTTCTGCAACCCTGTGGACTGGGAACATGACTGAGGTTTTATTCTGGAACCCTGTAGCCTGGGAACATAACTGAGGATTGATTCTTGAACCCTGTGGCCTGGGAACATGACATCGGCGGATTCTGGAACCCTGTGACCTGGGAACATGTCTGAGCTTTGATGGTGGAAACCTGTTGCCTGGCAACATGTCAGGTTTGATTCTGGAAGACTGTGGCCAGGGAACTTGATATCGGATTGATTCTGGAAACTTCTGTCCTGGGAACAAGAATGAGGTTTGATTCTGGAACCCTGTGGTCTGGGAATACGACAAAGGTTTGTTTCTGGAAGCCTGATCCCTGGGAACATGACTGAGGTTTGATTGTGGACACCTGTGTCCTGGGAACATGACTGAGGTTTGATTGTTGAAACCTGTGGCCTGCGAACATGACTCGGGTTTGATTCTGGAACCATGTGTCCTGGGAATATGACTGAGGTTTGATTCTGAAAACCTTTGGCCTGCGAAAATGACTGAGGTTTCATTGTGGAAACATTTGGCCTGGGATCATGATTGAGGTTTGATGGTGGAACACTCTGGCCTGGCAAAATGACTGAGGCTTGATTCTGGAACCCTGTGGCCCGGGAACTTGCCTGAGGTTTAATGGCAAAAACCTGTGGACTGGCAACATGACTGAGGTTTCACTGTGGAACCCTGTGCACGGGGAACATGACTGAGGCCTGATACTGGAACCCCGTGGCGTGGGAACATGACATTGGTTTGATTCTGGAGCCCTGTTTTCTGGGAACATGACTGAGGTTTGATGGTTGTACCCTGTTGCCTGGCAACATGATTGAGGATTGATAGTGGAACCCTCATGCTTGGGAACATGAGTAAGGCTTGATGGTGAAACCCTGTGGCCTGGCAACATGCCTGAGGTTTGATGGTGGAACCCTCTGGCTTGGCAAGATGACTTAGGTTTGATTGTGGAACACTCTGGCCTGGGAACATGACTGGGGCTTGATGGTGGAACCGTGGCCAGGCAACAGAACTGAGGTTTGATTGTGGAACCCTCTGGCCTGGGAATATGAATGAGGTTTAAGTGTGGAACCCTGTGGCCTGGGAACATGACTGGGATTTTATTTCTGAAACCTGTGTCCAGGGAACATGACTGAGGTTTAATTGTCTTGGCCTGTTTACTGGGAACACGAATGCGGTTAGACTCTGGAACCATGTGGCCTAGGAATATGACTGAGGTTTGCTTCTGAAATCCATTGGCCTGGGAACATGACTGATGTTAGAGTGTGGAATCCTGTGGCCTGGGAACATGACATCGGTTTGGATTCTGGTACCCTGTTGCCTGGGATCATGAAATCGGTTTGATTCTGGAAACCTGAGGCCTGGGAATATGACTGAGGTTTGATGGTGGTACCCTATGGCCTGGCAAAATGACTGAGGTTTGATTCTGGAATCCGTTGGCCTGGGAACATGACTGATGTTAGAGTGTGGAATCCTGTGGCCTGGGAACATGACATCGGTTTGGATTCTGGTACGCTGTTTCCTGGGAACATGAAATCGGTTTGATTCTGGAAACCTGTGGCCTGGGAATATGACTGAGGTTTGATGGTAGTACCCTATGGGCTGGAAACATGACTGAGGTTTGATTCTGGATCCCTGTGGCCTGGGAACATGACTGAGGCGTGATTCTGGAAAACTGTGGCCTGGGAACATGACATCTGTTTAGATTGTGGAATACTGTGCCCCAGGAACCTGAATGAGCCTTGGTTCTGAAACCCTGTGGACTGGGAACATGACTGAGGTTTTATTCTGGAACCCTGTAGCCTGGGAACATACCTGAGGATTGATTCTGGAACCCTGTGGCCTGAGAACATGATATCGGTGGATTCTCGAACCCTGGGGACTGGGAATGTGACATCTGTTTAGATTGTGGAATAGTGTGCCCCGGGAACCTGACTGAGCCTTGGTTCTGGAACCCTGTGGACTGGGAAATTGACTGAGGTTTTATTCTGGAACCCTGTACCCTGGGAACATAACTGAGGATTGATTCTCGAACCCTGTGGCCTGGGAACATGACATCGGTGGATTCTGGAACCCTGTGGCCTGGGAACATGAGAACGGTTTGATTCTGGAACCCTGTGGCCTGGGAACATGACTGAGGTTTGATACTGGAAGACTGTGGCCAGGAAACATGATATCGGGTTGATTCTGGAAACGTGTGTCCTGGGAACAAGACTGAGGTTTGATTCTGGAAACCTGTGGCCTGGGGACATGACAGAGGTTTGATTCTGGAGCCCTGTTTTCTGGGAACATGACTGAGGATTGATGGTTGAACCCTGTGACCTGGCAACATGACTGAGGTTTGATAGTGGAACCCTCAGGCTTGAAAACCTGAGTGAGCCTTGATGGTGGAACCCTGTGGCCTGGCAACATGCCTGAGGTTTGATGGTGGAACCCTGTGGCTTGGCAAGATGACTTAGGTTTGATTGTGGAACACTCTGGCCTGGGAACATGACTGAGGCTTGATGGTGAAACCGTGGTCTGGCAACAGCACTGAGGCTGGATTGTGGAAGCCTCTCGCCTGGGAATATGACTGAGGTTTAATTGTGGAACCCTGTGTCCTGGGAACATGACTGGGATTTTATTTCTGAAACCTGTGTGCAGGGAACATGACTGAGGTTTTATTCTGAAACCCTCTCGCCTGGGAACACGACTGAGGTTTGATTCTGGATCCCTGTAGCCTGGGTACAAAACTGAGGCGTGATTCTGGAAAACTGTGGCCTGGGAACATGACATCAGTTTAGATTGTGGAATACTGTGCCCCGGGAACCTGACTGAGCCTTGGTTCTGGAACCCTGTGGACTGGGAACATGACTGAGGTTTTATTCTGGAACCCTGTAGCCTGGGAACATAACTGAGGATTGATTCTTGAACCCTGTGGCCTGGGAACATGACATCGGTGGATTCTGGAACCCTGTGCCCTGGGAATTTGACTGAGGTTTGATTCTGGAAGACTGTGGCCTGGGAACGTGACGGAGGTTTGATTCTAGAACCCTGTGGCCTGGGAACATGTCTGAGCTTTGATGGTGGAAACCTGTTGCCTGGCAACATGTCTGAGGTTTGATTCTGGAAGACTGTGGCCAGGGAACTTGATATCGGATTGATTCTGGAAACTTCTGTCCTGGGAACAAGAATGAGGTTTGATTCTGCAACCCTGTGGTCTGGGAATACGACAAAGGTTTGTTTCTGGAAGCCTGATCCCTGGGAACATGACTGAGGTTGGATTGTGGACACCTGTGTCCTGGGAACATGACTGAGGTTTGATTGTTGAAACCTGTGGCCTGCGAACATGACTCGGGTTTGATTCTGGAACCATGTGTCCTGGGAATATGACTGAGGTTTGATTCTGGAAACCTTTGGCCTGGGAAAATGACTGAGGTTTCATTGTGGAAACATTTGGCCTGGGATCATGATTGAGGTTTGATGGTGGAACACTCTGGCCTGGCAAAATGACTGAGGCTTGATTCTGGAACCCTGTGGCCCGGGAACTTACCTGAGGTTTGATGGCAGAAACCTGTGGACTGGCAACATGACTGAGGTTTGACTGTGGAACCCTGTGCACGGGGAACATGACTGAGGCCTGATACTGGAACCCCGTGGCGTGGGAACATGACATTGGTTTGATTCTGGAGCCCTGTTTTCTGGGAACATGACTGAGGTTTGATGGTTGTACCCTGTTGCCTGGCAACATGATTGAGGATTGATAGTGGAACCCTCATGCTTGGGAACATGAGTAAGGCTTGATGGTGAAACCCTGTGGCCTGGCAACATGCCTGAGGTTTGATGGTGGAACCCTGTGGCTTGGCAAGATGACTTAGGTTTGATTGTGGAACACTCTGGCCTGGGAACATGACTGGGGCTTGATGGTGGAACCGTGGCCAGGCAACAGGACTGAGGTTTGATTGTGGAACCCTCTGGCCTGGGAATATGAATGAGGTTTAAGTGTGGAACCCTGTGGCCTGGGAACATGACTGGGATTTTATTTCTGAAACCTGTCCAGGGAACATGACTGAGGTTTAATTCTCAAGGCCTGTTTACTGGGAACACGAATGCGGTTTGACTCTGGAACCATGTGGCCTAGGAATATGACTGAGGTTTGATTCTGGAATCCATTGGCCTGGGAACATGACTGATATTAGAGTGTGGAATCCTGTGGCCTGGGAACATGACATCGGTTTGGATTCTGGTACCCTGTTGCCTGGGATCATGAAATCGGTTTGATTCTGGAAACCTGAGGCCTGGGAATATGACTGAGGTTTAATGGTGGTACCCTATGGCCTGGCAAAATGACTGAGGTTTGATTCTGGAATCCGTTGGCCTGGGAACATGACTGATGTTAGAGTGTGGAATCCTGTGGCCTGGGAACATGACATCGGTTTGGATTCTGGTACCCTGTTTCCTGGGACCATGAAATCGGTTTGATTCTGGAAACCTGTGGCCTGGGAATATGACTGAGGTTTGATGGTGGTACCCTATGGGCTGGCAACATGACTGAGGTTTGATTCTGGATCCCTGTGGCCTGGGAACATGACTGAGGCGTGATTCTGGAAAACTGTGGCCTGGGAACATGACATCTGTTTAGATTGTGGAATACTGTGCCCCGGGAACCTGACTGAGCCTTGGTTCTGAAACCCTGTGGACTGGGAATATGACTGAGGTTTTATTCTGGAACCCTGTAGCCTGAGAACATAACTGAGGATTGATTCTTGAACCCTGAGGCCTGGGAACATGACATCGGTGGATTCTGGAACCCTGTGGCCTGGGAACATGTCTGAGCTTTGATGGTGGAAACCTGTTGCCTGGCAACATGTCTGAGGTTTGATTCTGGAAGACTGTGGCCAGGGAACATGTCTGAGGTTTGATGGTGGAAACTTGTGGCTTGGCAACATGACTAAGGTTTGATTCTGGAAGAGTGTGGCCAGGATCCATGATATCGGGATGATTCTGGAAACTTGTGTCCTGGGAACAAGACTCAGGTTTGATTCTGGAATCCATTGGCCTGGGAACATGACTGATGTTCGAGTGTGGAATCCTGTGGCCTGGGAACATGACACCGGTTTGGATTCTGGTACCCTGTTGCCTGGGAACATGAAATCGGTTTTATTCTGGAAACCTGTGGCCTGGGAATATGACTGAGGTTTTATTCTGGAACCCTGTAGCCTGGGAACATAACTGAGGATTGATTCTGGAACCCTGTGGCCTGGGAACATGATATCGGTGGATTCTGGAACCCTGTGGCCTGGGAACATGAGAACGGTTTGATTCTGGAACCCTGTGGTCTGGGAACATGTCTGAGGTGTGATGGTGGAAACCTGTGGCTTGGCAAAATGACTAAGGTTTGATTCTGGAAGACTGTGGCCAGGAACCATGATATCGGGTTGATTCTGGAAACTTGTGTCCTGGGAACAAGACTGAGGTTTGATTCTGGAAACCTGTGGCCTGGGAACATGACTGAGGTTTCTTTCTGGAAGCCTGTTCCCTGGGAATATGACTGAGGTTTGATTCTGGACACCTGTGTCCTGCGAATATGACTGAGGTTTGATTGTTGAAACCTGTGGCTCGCGAAAATGACTCAGGTTTGATTCTGGAACCATGTGTCCTGGGAACATTACTGAGGTTTGATTCTGGAATCATTTGGCCTGGGAAAATGACTGAGGTTTCATTGTGGAAACATGTCGCCTGGGATCATGACTGAGGTTTGATGGTGGAACACTCTGGCCTGGCAAAATGACTGAGGCTTGATTCTGCAACCCTGTGGCCCGGGAACATGACTGGGATTTTATTTCTGAAACCTGTGTCCAGGGAACATGACTGAGGTTTAAATCTGGAGGCCTGTATACTGGGAACACGAATGAGGTTTGACTCTGGAACCATGTGGCCTAGGAATATGACTGAGGTTTGATTCTGGAAGCCATTGGCCTGGGAACATGACTGATGTTAGAGTGTGGAATCCTGTGGCCTGGGAACATGACATCGGTTTGGATTCTGGTACCCTGTTGCCTGGGAACATGAAATCGGTTTGATTCTGGAAACCTGTTGCCTGGGAATATGACTGAGGTTTTGTGGTGGTACCCTATGGGCTGGCAACATGACTGAGGTTTGATTCTGGATCCCTGTGGCCTGGGAACATGACTGAGGCGTGATTCTGGAAAACTGTGGCCTGGGAACATGACATCTGTTTAGATTGTGGAATACTGTGCCCCAGGAACCAGAATGAACCTTGGTTCTGAAACCCTGTGGACTGGGAACATGACTGAGGTTTTATTCTGGAACTCTGTAGCCTGGGAACATAACTGAGGATTGATTCTGGAACCCTGTGGCCTGAGAACATGATATCGGTGGATTCTCGAACCCTGGGGACTGGGAATGTGACATCTGTTTAGATTGTCGAATACTGTGCCCCGGGAACCTGACTGAGCCTTGGTTCTGGAAACCTGTGGACTGGGAAAATGACTGAGGTTTTATTCTGGAACCCTGTAGACTGGGAACATAACTGAGGATTGATTCTCGAACCCTGTGGCCTGGGAACATGACATCGGTGGATTCTGGAACCCTGTGGCCGGGGAACATGAGAATGGTTTGATTCTGGAACCCTGTGGCCTGGGAACATGTCTGAGGTTTGATGGTGGAAACCTGTGGCTTGGCAAAATGACTAAGGTTTGATTCTGGAAGACTGTGGCCAGGAACCATGATATCGGGTTGACTCTGGAAACGTGTGTCCTGGGAACAAGACTGAGGTTTGATTCTGGAAACCTGTGGCCTGGGAACATGACTGAGGTTTGATTGTTGAAACCTTTTGCCCCCGAACATGACTCAGGTTTGATTCTGGAACCATGTGTCCTGGGAACATGACTGAGGTTTGATTCTGGAAACCTTTGGCCTGGGAAAATGACTGAGGTTTCATTGTGGAAACATGTGCCCTGGGATCATGACTGAGGTTTGATGGTGGAACACTCTGTCCTGGCAAAATGACTGAGGCTTGATTCTGGAACCCTTTGGCCCGGGAACATGAGAACGGTTTAATTCTGTAACCCTGTGGCCTTGAACATGTCATCGGTGGATTCTGGAACCCTGTGGCCTCGGAACATGAGAACGATTTGATTCTGGAACCCTGTGGCCTGGGAACATGAGTGAGGATTGATGGTGGAACCCTGTGGCCTGGCAATATGAGTGAGGTTTGATTCTGGAAGACTGTGGCCAGGGAACTTGATATCGGGTTGATTCTGGAAACTTCTGTCCTGGGAACAAGAATGAGGTTTGATTCTGGAACCCTGTGGTCTGGGAATACGACAAAGGTTTGTTTCTGGAAGCCTGTTCCCTGGGAACATGACTGAGGTTTGATTGTGGACACCTGTGTCCTGGGAACATGACTGAGGTTTGATTGTTGAAACCTGTGGCCTGCGAACATGACTCAGTTTTGTTTCTGGAAACATGTGTCCTGGGAATATGACTGAGGCTTGATTCTGGAAACCTTTGGCCTGGGAAAATGACTGAGGTTTCATTGTGGAAATATTTGGCCTGGGATCATGATTGAGGTTTGATGGTGGAACACTCTGGCCTGGCAAAATGACTGAGGCTTGATTCTGGAAGCTTGTGCTCCGGGAACTTGAATGAGGTTTGATGGCAGAAACCTGTGGACTGGCAACATGAGTGAGGTTTGATTGTGGAACCCTGTGCACGGGGAACATGACTGAGGCCTGGTACTGGAACCCCGTGGCGTGGGAACATGACATTGGTTTGCTTTTGGAGCCCTGTTTACTGGGAACATGTCTGAGGTTTGATGGTTGTACCCTGTGACCTGGCAAAATGATTGAGGATTGATAGTGGAACCCTCATGCTTGCGAACAAGAGTGAGGCTTGATGGTGAAACCCTGTGGCCTGGAAACATGCCTGAGGTTTGATGGTGGAACCCTGTGGCTTGGCAAGATGACTTAGGTTTGATTGTGGAACACTCTGGCCTGGGAACATGACTGAGGCTTGATGGTGGAACCGTGGCCAGCGAACAGGACTGAGGTTTGATTGTGGAACCCTCTGGCCTGGGAATATGACTGAGGTTTAATTGTGGAACCCTGTGTCCTGGGAACACGACTGAGGTTTGACTCTGGAACCATGTGGCCTAGGAATATGACTGAGGTTTGATTCTGGAATCCACTGGCCTGGGAACATGACTGATGTTAGAGTGTGGAATCCTGTGGCCTGGGAACATGACATCAGTTTGGATTCTGGTACCCTGTTCCCTGGGAATATGAAATCGGTGTGATTCTGAAAACCTGTGGCCTGGGAATATGACTGAGGTTTGATGGTGGTACCCTATGGCCTGGCAAAAGGACTGAGGTTTGATTCTAGAATCCATTGGCCTAGGAACATGACTGATGTTAGAGTGTGGAAACCTGTGGCGTGGGAACATGACACCGGTTTGGATTCTGGTACCCTGTTGCCTGGGAACATGAAATCGGTTTGATTCTGGAAACCTGTGGCCTGGGAATATGACTGAGGTTTTATTCTGGAACCCTGTAGCCTGGGAACATAACTGAGGATTGATTCTGGAACCCTGTGGCCTGGGAACATGATATCGGTGGTTTCTGGAACCCTGTGGCCTGGGAACATGAGAACGGTTTGATTCTGGAACCCTGTGGCCTGGGAACATGTCTGAGGTTTGATGGTGGAAACCTGTGGCTTGGCAAAATGACTAAGGTTTGATTCTGGAAGACTGTGGCCAGGAACCATTATATCGGGTTGATTCTGGAAACTTGTGTCCTGGGAACAAGACTGAGGTTTGATTCTGGAAACCTGTGGCCTGGGAACATGACTGAGGTTTCTTTCTGGAAGCCTGTTCCCTGGCAACATGACTGAGGTTTGATTCTGGACACCTGTGTCCTGGGAACATGACTGAAGTTTGATTGTAGAAACCTGTGGCCTGCGAACATGACTCATGTTTGATTCTGGAACCATGTGTCCTAGGAACATGACTGATGTTTGATTCTGGAAACCTTTGGCCTGGGAAAATGACTGAGGTTTCATTGTGGAAATATGTGGCCTGGTATCATGAGTGAGGTTTGATGGTGGAACACTCTGGCCTGGCAAAATGACTGAGGCTTGATTCTGGAACCCTGTGGCCTGGGAACATGTCATCGGTGGATTCTGGAAACCTGTGGCCTGGGAACATGAGAACGGTTTGATTCTGGAACCCTGTGGCCTGGGAACATGTCTGAGGTTTGATGGTGGAAACCTGTGGCTTGGCAACATGACTAAGGTTTGATTCTGGAAGACTGTGGCCAGGAACCATGATATCGGGTTGATTCTGGAAACTTGTGTCCTGGGAACAAGACTGAGGTTTGATTTTGGAAACCTGTGGCCTGGGAACATGACTGAGGTTTGATTGTTGAAACCTTTGGCCTGGGAAAATGACTGAGGTTTCATTGTGGAAACATGTCGCCTGGGATCATGACTGAGGTTTGATGGTGGAACACTCTGGCCTGGCAAAATGACTGAGGCTTGATTCTGCAACCCTGTGGCCCGGGAACATGAGAACGTTTGATTCTGGAACCCTGTGGCCTTTAACATGACATCGCTGGATTCTGGAACCCTGTGACCTAGGAACATGTCTGAGCTTTGATGGTGGAAACCTGTTGCCTGGCAACATGTCTGAGGTTTGATTCTGGAAGACCGTGGCCAGGGAACTTGATATCGGGTTGATTCTGGAAACTTCTGTCCTAGGAACAAGAATGAGGTTTGATTCTGGAACCCTGTGGTCTGGGAATACGACAAAGGTTTGTTTCTGGAAGCCTGTTCCCTGGGAACATGACTGAGGTTTGATTGTGGACACCTGTGTCTTGGGAACATGACTGAGGTTTGATTGTTGAAACCTGTGGCCTGCGAACATGACTCAGGTTTGATTCTGGAACCATGTGTCCTGGGAATATGACTTTGGTTTGATTCTGGAAACCTTTGGCCTGGGAAAATGACTGAGGTTTCATTGTGGAAACATGTGGCCTGGGATCATGACTGAGGTTTGTTGGTGGAACACTCTGGCCTGGCAAAATGACTGAGGCTTGATTCTGGAAGCCTGTGCCCCGGGAAATTGACTGAGGTTTGATGGCAGAAACCTGTGGACTGGCAACATGAGTGAGGTTTGATTGTGGAACCCTGTGCACGGGGAACATGACTGAGGCCTGGTACTGGAACCCCGTGGCGTGGGAACATGACATTGGTTTGATTTTGGAGCCCTGTTTACTGGGAACATGTCTGAGGTTTGATGGATGTACCCTGTGACCTGGCAAAATGATTGAGGATTGATAGTGGAACCCTCATGCTTGCGAACAAGAGTGAGGATTGATGGTGAAACCCTGTGGCCTGGAAACATGCCTGAGGTATGATGGTGGAACCTTGTTGCTTGGCAAGATGACTTAGGTTTGATTGTGGAACACTCTGGCCTGGGAACATGACTGAGGCTTGATGGTGGAACCGTGGCCAGCGAACAGGACTGAGGTTTGATTGTGGAACCCTCTGGCCTGGGAATATGACTGAGGTTTAATTGTGGATCCCTGTGTCCTGGGAACACGACTGAGGTTTGACTCTGGAACCATGTGGCCTAGGAATATGACTGAGGTTTGGTTCTGGAATCCACTGGCCTGGGAACATGACTGATGTTAGAGTGTGGAATCCTGTGGCCTGGGAACATGACATCAGTTTGGATTCTGGTACCCTGTTCCCTGGGAATATGAAATCGCTGTGATTCTGGAAACCTGTGGCCTGGGAATATGACTGAGGTTTGATGGTGTTACCCTATGGCCTGGCAACATGACTGACGTTTGATTCTGGTACCCTGTTTCCTGGGAACATGAAATCGGTTTGATTCTGGAAACATGTGGCCTGGGATCATAACTGAGGTTTGATGGTGGAACACTCTGGCCTGTCAAAATGACTGAGGCTTGATTCTGGAACCCTGTGGCCTGGGAACATGAGAACGGTTTGATTCTGGAACTCTGTGGCCTGGCAACATGACTGAGGTTTGTTTCTGGAAGACTGTGGCCTGGGAACATGACATCTGTTTAGATTGTGGAATACTGTGCCCCGGGAACCTGACTGAGCCTTGGTTCTGAAACCCTGTGGACTGGGAACATGACTGAGGTTTCATTGTGGAACCCTGTAGCCTGGGAACATAACTGAGGATTGATTCTGGAACCCTGTGGCCTGGGAATATGATATCGGTGGATTCTGGAACACTGGGGATTGGGAACGTGACATCTGTTTAGATTGTGCAATAATGTGCCCCGGGAACCTGTCTGAGCCTTGGTTCTGGAACCCTGTGGACTGCGAACATGACTGAGGTTTTATTCTGGAACCCTGTAGCCTGGGAACATAACTGAGGATTGATTCCTGAACCCTGTGGCCTGGGAACATGACATCAGCGGATTCTGGAACCCTGTGACCTGGGAACATGTCTGAGCTTTGATGGTGGAAACCTGTTGCCTGGCAACATGTCTGAGGTTTGATTCTGGAAGACTGTGGCCAGGCAACTTGATATCGGATTGATTCTGGAAACTTCTGTCCTGGGAACAAGAATGAGGTTTGATTCTGGAACCCTGTGGTCTGGGAATACGACAAAGGTTTGTTTCTGGAAGCCTGATCCCTGGGAACATGACTGAGGTTTGATTGTGGACACCTGTGTCCTGGGAACATGACTGAGGTTTGATTGTTGAAACCTGTGGCCTGCGAACATGACTCGGGTTTGATTCTGGAACCATGTGTCCTGGGAATATGACTGAGGTTTGATTCTGGAAACCTTTGGCCTGGGAAAATGACTGAGGTTTCATTGTGGAAACATGTGGCCTGGGATCATGACTGAGGTTTGATGGTGGAACACTCTGGCCTGGCAAAATGACTGAGGCTTGATTCTGGAACCCTGTGGCCCGGGAACTTACCTGAGGTTTGATGGCAGAAACCTGTGGACTGGCAACATGACTGAGGTTTGACTGTGGAACCCTGTGCACGGGGAACATGACTGATGCCTGATACTGGAACCCCGTGGCGTGGGAACATGACATTGGTTTGATTCTGGAGCCCTGTTTTCTGGGAACATGACTGAGGTTTGATGGTTGTACCCTGTTGCCTGGCAACATGATTGAGGATTGATAGTGGAACCCTCATGCTTGGGAACATGAGTAAGGCTTGATGGTGAAACCCTGTGGCCTGGCAACATGCCTGAGGTTTGATGGTGGAACCCTGTGGCTTGGCAAGATGACTTAGGTTTGATTGTGGAACACTCTGGCCTGGGAACATGACTGGGGCTTGATGGTGGAACCGTGGCCAGGCAACAGGACTGAGGTTTGATTGTGGAACCCTCTGGCCTGGGAATATGAATGAGGTTTAAATGTGGAACCCTGTGGCCTGGGAACATGACTGGGATTTTATTTCTGAAACCTGTGTCCAGGGAACATGACTGAGTTTTAATTCTCGAGGCCTGTTTACTGGGAACACGAATGCGGTTTGACTCTGGAACCATGTGGCCTAGGAATATGACTGAGGTTTGATTCTGGAATCCATTGGCCTGGGAACATGACTGATGTTAGAGTGTGGAATCCTGTGGCCTGGGAACATGACATCGGTTTGGATTCTGGTACCCTGTTGCCTGGGAACATGAAATCGCTTTGATTCTGGAAACCTGTGGCCTGGGAATATGACTGAGGTTTGATGGTGGTACCCTATGGCCTGGCAACATGACTGAGGTTTGATTCTGGATCCCTGTGGCCTGGGAACATGACTGAGGCGTGATTATGGAAAACTGTGGCCTGGGAACATGACATCTGTTTAGATTGTGGAGTACTGTGCCCTGGGAACCTGACCGAGCCTTGGTTCTGAATCCCTGTGGACTTGGAACATGACTGATGTTTTATTCTGGAACCCTGTAGCCTGGGAACATAACTGAGGATTGATTCTGGAACCCTGTGGCCTGGGAACATGATATCGGTGGATTCTGCAACCCTGGGGACTGGGAACGTGACATCTGTTTAGATTGTGGAATACTGTGCCCCGGGAACCTGACTGTGCCTTGGTTCTGGAACGCTGTGGACTGGGAACATGACTGAGGTTTTATTCTGGAACCCTGTAGCCTGGGAACATAACTGAGGATTGATTCTCGAACCCTGTGGCCTGGGAACATGACATCGGTGGATTCTGGAAACCTGTGGCCTGGGAACATGAGAATGGTTTGATTCTGGAACCTTGTGTCCTGGGAACAAGACTGAGGTTTGATTCTGGAATCCTGTGGCCTGGGATTATGACTGAGGTTTGTTTCTGGAAGCCTGTTCCCTGGCAACATGACTGAGGTTTGATTCTGGACACCTGTGTCCTGGGAACATGACTGAAGTTTGATTGTAGAAACCTGTGGCCTGCGAACATGACTCATGTTTGATTCTGGAACCATGTGTCCTAGGAACATGACTGATGTTTGATTCTGGAAACCTTTGGCCTGGGAAAATGACTGAGGTTTCACTGTGGAAATATGTGGCCTGGTATCATGAGTGAGGTTTGATGGTGGAACACTCTGGCCTGGCAAAATGACTGAGGCTTGATTCTGGAACCCTGTGGCCTGGGAACATGTCATCGGTGGATTCTGGAAACCTGTGGCCTGGGAACATGAGAACGGTTTGATTCTGGAACCCTGTGGCCTGGGAACATGTCTGAGGTTTGATGGTGGAAACCTGTGGCTTGGCAACATGACTAAGGTTTGATTCTGGAAGACTGTGGCCAGGAACCATGATATCGGGTTGATTCTGGAAACTTGTGTCCTGGGAACAAGACTGAGGTTTGATTTTGGAAACCTGTGGCCTGGGAACATGACTGAGGTTTCATTGTTGAAACCTTTGGCCTGGGAAAATGACTGAGGTTTCATTGTGGAAACATGTCGCCTGGGATCATGACTGAGGTTTGATGGTGGAACACTCTGGCCTGGCAAAATGACTGAGGCTTGATTCTGCAACCCTGTGACCCGGGAACATGAGAACGTTTGATTCTGGAACCCTGTGGCCTTTAACATGACATCGCTGGATTCTGGAACCCTGTGACCTAGGAACATGTCTGAGCTTTGATGGTGGAAACCTGTTCCCTGGCAACATGTCTGAGGTTTGATTCTGGAAGACCGTGGCCAGGGAACTTGATATCGGGTTGATTCTGGAAACTTCTGTCCTAGGAACAAGAATGAGGTTTGATTCTGGAACCCTGTGGTCTGGGAATACGACAAAGGTTTGTTTCTGGAAGCCTGTTCCCTGGGAACATGACTGAGGTTTGATTGTGGACACCTGTGTCCTGGGAACATGACTGTGGTTTGATTGTTGAAACCTGTGGCCTGCGAACATGACTCAGGTATGATTCTGGAACCATGTGTCCTGGGAATATGACTTTGGTTTGATTCTGGAAACCTTTGGCCTGGGAAAATGACTGAGGTTTCATTGTGGAAACATGTGGCCTGGGATCATGACTGAGGTTTGATGGTGGAACACTCTGGCCTGGCAAAATGACTGAGGCTTGATTCTGGAAGCCTGTGCCCCGGGAAATTGACTGAGGTTTGATGGCAGAAACCTGTGGACTGGCAACATGAGTGAGGTTTGATTGTGGAACCCTGTGCACGGGGAACATGACTGAGGCCTGGTACTGGAACCCCGTGGCGTGGGAACATGACATTGGTTTGATTTTGGAGCCCTGTTTACTGGGAACATGTCTGAGGTTTGATGGATGTACCCTGTGACCTGGCAAAATGATTGAGGATTGATAGTGGAACCCTCATGCTTGCGAACAAGAGTGAGGCTTGATGGTGAAACCCTGTGGCCTGGAAACATGCCTGAGGTATGATGGTGGAACCCTGTTGCTTGGCAAGATGACTTAGGTTTGATTGTGGAACACTCTGGCCTGGGAACATGACTGAGGCTTGATGGTGGAACCGTGGCCAGCGAACAGGACTGAGGTTTGATTGTGGAACCCTCTGGCCTGGGAATATGACTGAGGTTTAATTGTGGATCCCTGTGTCCTGGGAACACGACTGAGGTTTGACTCTGGAACCATGTGGCCTAGGAATATGACTGAGGTTTGATTCTGGAATCCACTGGCCTGGGAACATGACTGATGTTAGAGTGTGGAATCCTGTGGCCTGGGAACATGACATCAGTTTGGATTCTGGTACCCTGTTCCCTGGGAATATGAAATCGCTGTGATTCTGGAAACCTGTGGCCTGGGAATATGACTGAGGTTTGATGGTGTTACCCTATGGCCTGGCAACATGACTGACGTTTGATTCTGGTACCCTGTTTCCTGGGAACATGAAATCGGTTTGATTCTGGAAACATGTGGCCTGGGATCATAACTGAGGTTTGATGGTGGAACACTCTGGCCTGTCAAAATGACTGAGGCTTGATTCTGGAACCCTGTGGCCTGGGAACATGAGAACGGTTTGATTCTGGAACTCTGTGGCCTGGCAACATGACTGAGGTTTGTTTCTGGAAGACTGTGGCCTGGGAACATGACATCTGTTTAGATTGTGCAATACTGTGCCACGGGAACCTGTCTGAGCCTTGGTTCTGGAACCCTGTGGACTGGGAACATGACTGAGGTTTTATTCTGGAACCCTGTGGCCTGGGAACATAACTGAGGATTGATTCCTGAACCCTGTGGCCTGGGAACATGACATCAGCGGATTCTGGAACCCTGTGACCTGGGAACATGTCTGAGCTTTGATGGTGGAAACCTGTTGCCTGGCAACATGTCTGAGGTTTGATTCTGGAAGACTGTGGCCAGGGAACTTGATATCGGATTGATTCTGGAAACTTCTGTCCTGGGAACAAGAATGAGGTTTGATTCTGGAACCCTGTGGTCTGGGAATACGACAAAGGTTTGTTTCTGGAAGCCTGATCCCTGGGAACATGACTGAGGTTTGATTGTGGACACCTGTGTCCTGGGAACATGACTGAGGTTTGATTGTTGAAACCTGTGGCCTGCGAACATGACTCGGGTTTCATTCTGGAACCATGTGTCCTGGGAATATGACTGAGGTTTGATTCTGGAAACCTTTGGCCTGGGAAAATGACTGAGGTTTCATTGTGGAAACATGTGGCCTGGGATCATGACTGAGTTTTGATGGTGGAACACTCTGGCCTGGCAAAATGACTGAGGCTTGATTCTGGAACCCTGTGGCCCGGGAACTTACCTGAGGTTTGATGGCAGAAACCTGTGGACTGGCAACATGACTGAGGTTTGACTGTGGAACCCTGTGCACGGGGAACATGACTGAGGCCTGATACTGGAACCCCGTGGCGTGGGAACATGACATTGGTTTGATTCTGGAGCCCTGTTTTCTGGGAACATGACTGAGGTTTGATGGTTGTACCCTGTTGCCTGGCAACATGATTGAGGATTGATAGTGGAACCCTCATGCTTGGGAACATGAGTAAGGCTTGATGGTGAAACCCTGTGGCCTGGCAACATGCCTGAGGTTAGATGGTGGAACCCTGTGGCTTGGCAAGATGACTTAGGTTTGATTGTGGAACACTCTGGCCTGGGAACATGACTGGGGCTTGATGGTGGAACCGTGGCCAGGCAACAGGACTGAGGTTTGATTGTGGAACCCTCTGGCCTGGGAATATGAATGAGGTTTAAATGTGGAACCCTGTGGCCTGGGAACATGACTGGGATTTTATTTCTGAAACCTGTGTCCAGGGAACATGACTGAGGTTTAATTCTCGAGGCCTGTTTACTGGGAACACGAATGCGGTTTGACTCTGGAACCATGTGTCCTAGGAATATGACTGAGGTTTGATTCTGGAATCCATTGGCCTGGGAACATGACTGATGTTAGAGTGTGGAATCCTGTGGCCTGGGAACATGACATCGGTTTGGATTCTGGTACCCTGTTGCCTGGGAACATGAAATCGCTTTGATTCTGGAAACCTGTGGCCTGGGAATATGACTGAGGTTTGATGGTGGTACCCTATGGCCTGGCAACATGACTGAGGTTTGATTCTGGATCCCTGTGGCCTGGGAACATGACTGAGGCGTGATTTTGGAAAACTGTGGCCTGGGAACATGACATCTGTTTAGATTGTGGAGTACTGTGCCCTGGGAACCTGACCGAGCCTTGGTTCTGAATCCCTGTGGACTTGGAACATGACTGATGTTTAATTCTTGAACCCTGTAGCCTGGGAACATAACTAAGGATTGATTCTGGAACCCTGTGGCCTGGGAACATGATATCGGTGGATTCTGCAACCCTGGGGACTGGGAACGTGACATCTGTTTAGATTGTGGAATACTGTGCCCCGGGAACCTGACTGTGCCTTGGTTCTGGAACGCTGTGGACTGGGAACATGACTGAGGTTTTATTCTGGAACCCTGTAGCCTGGGAACATAACTGAGGACTGATTCTCGAACCCTGTGGCCTGGGAACATGACATCGGTGGATTCTGGAAACCTGTGGCCTGGGAACATGAGAATGGTTTGATTCTGGAACCTTGTGTCCGGGAACAAGACTGAGGTTTGATTCTGGAATCCTGTGGCCTGGGATTATGACTGAGGTTTGTTTCTGGAAGCCTGTTCCCTGGCAACATGACTGAGGTTTGATTCTGGACACCTGTGTACTGGGAACATGACTGAAGTTTGATTGTAGAAACCTGTGGCCTGCGAACATGACTCATGTTTGATTCTGGAACCATGTGTCCTAGGAACATGACTGATGTTTGATTCTGGAAACCTTTGGCCTGGGAAAATGACTGAGGTTTCATTGTGGAAATATGTGGCCTGGTATCATGAGTGAGGTTTGATGGTGGAACACTCTGGCCTGGCAAAATGACTGAGGCTTGATTCTGGAACCCTGTGGCCTGGGAACATGTCATCGGTGGATTCTGGAAACCTGTGGCCTGGGAACATGAGAACGGTTTGATTCTGGAACCCTGTGGCCTGGGAACATGAGAACGGTTTGATTCTGGAACCCTGGGGACTGGGCATGTGACATCTGTTTAGATTGTGGAATACTGTGCCCCGGGAACCTGACTGAGCCTTGGTTCTGGAACCCTGTGGTTTGGGAACATGACTGAGGTTTTATTCTAGAACCCTGTAGCCTGGAAACATAACTGAGGATTGATTCTCGAACACTGTGGCCTGGGAACATGACATCGGTGGATTCTAGAACCCTGTGGCCTGGGAACATGTCTGAGGTTTGATGGTGGAAACCTGTGGCTTGGCAACATGACTAAGGTTTGATTCTGGAAGACTGTGGCCAGGAAGCATGATATCTGGTTGATTCTGGAAACTTGTGTCCTGGGAACATGACTGAGGTTTGTTTCTGGAAGCCTGTGCCCTGGGAACATGACTGAGGTTTGATTCTGGACACCTGTGTCCTGGGAACATGACTGAGGTTTGATGGTTGAAACCTGTGGCCCGCGCACATGACTCAGGTTTGATTCTGGAACCATGTGTCCTGGGAACATGACTGAGGTTTGATTTTGGAAACCTTTGGCCTGGGAAAATGACTGAGGTTTCATTGTGGAAACATGTGGCCTGGGATCATGACTGAGGTTTGATGGTGGAACACTCTGGCCTGGCAAAATGACTGAGGCTTGATTCTGGAACCCTGTGGCCCGGGAACATGAGAACGGTTTGATTCTGGAACCCTGTGGCCTTTAACATGACATCGGTGGATTCTGGAACCCTGTGGCCTGGGAACATGAGAACGGTTTGATTCTGGAACCCTGTGGCCTGGGAACATGAGTGAGGATTGATGGTGGAACCCTGTGGCCTGGCAACATGACTGAGGTTTGATACTGGAAGACTGTGGCCAGGAAACATGATATCGGGTTGATTCTGGAAACTTCTGTCCTGGGAACAAGACTGAGGTTTGATTCTGGAACCCTGTGTCCTGGGAATATGACAAAGGTTTGTTGCTGGAAGCCTGTTTCCTGGGTACATGACTGAGGTTTGATTCTGGACACCTGTGTCCTGGGAACATGAGTGATGTTTGATTGTTGAAACCTGTGGCCTGCGAACATGACTCAGGTTTGATTCTGGAACCCTGTGTCCTGGGAATATGACTGAGGTTTGATTCTGGAAACCTTTGGCCTGAGAAAATGACTGAGGTTTCATTGTGGAAACATGTGGCCTGGGATCATGACTGAGGTTTGATGGTGGAACACTCTGGCCTGGCAAAATGACTGAGGCTTGATTCTGGAACCCTGTGGCCCGGGAACGTGACTGAGGTTTGATGGCAGAAACCTGTGGCCTGGCAACATGACTGACATTTGATTCTGGATCCCTGTGGCCTGGGAACATGACTGAGGCGTGATTCTGGAAAACTGTGGCCTGGGAACATGACATCTGTTTAGATTGTGGAATACTGTGCCCCGGGAACCTGACTGAGCCTTGGTTCTGAAACCCTGTGGACTGGGAACATGACTGAGGTTTTATTCTGGAACCCTGTAGCCTGGGAACATAACTGAGGATTGATTCTGGAACCCTGTGGCCTGGGAACATGATACCGGTGGATTCTGGAACCCTGGGGACTGGGCATGTGACATCTGTTTAGATTGTGGAATACTGTGCCCCGGGAACCTGACTGAGCCTTGGTTCTGGAACCCTGTGGATTGGGAACATGACTGAGGTTTTAATCTAGAACCCTGTAGCCTGGAAACATAACTGAGGATTGATTCTCGAACCCTGTGGCCTGGGAACATGACATCGGTGGATTCTAGAACCCTGTGGTCTGGGAACATGTCTGAGGTTTGATGGTGGAAACCTGTGGCTTGGCAACATGACTAAGGTTTGATTCTGGAAGACTGTTGCCAGGAAGCATGATATCTGCTTGATTCTGGAAACTTGTGTCCTGGGAACATGACTGAGGTTTGTTTCTGGAAGCCTGTGCCCTGGGAACATGACTGAGGTTTGATTCTGGACACCTGTGTCCTGGGAACATGACTGAGGTTTGATGGTTGAAACCTGTGGCCCGCGCACATGACTCAGGTTTGATTCTGGAACCATGTGTCCTGGGAACATGACTGAGGTTTGATTTTGGAAACCTTTGGCCTGGGAAAATGACTGAGGTTTCATTGTGGAAACATGTGGCCTGGGATCATGACTGAGGTTTGATGGTGGAACACTCTGGCCTGGCAAAATGACTGAGGCTTGATTCTGGAACCCTGTGGCCCGGGAACATGAGAACGGTTTGATTCTGGAACCCTGTGGCCTTTAACATGACATCGGTGGATTCTGGAACCCTGTGGCCTGGGAACATGAGAACGGTTTGATTCTGGAACCCTGTGGCCTGGGAACATGAGTGAGGATTGATGGTGGAACCCTGTGGCCTGGGATCATGACTGAGGTTTGATACTGGAAGACTGTGGCCAGGAAACATGATATCGGGTTGATTCTGGAAACTTCTGTCCTGGGAACAAGACTGAGGTTTGATTCTGGAACCCTGTGTCCTGGGAATATGACAAAGGTTTGTTGCTGGAAGCCTGTTCCCTGGGTACATGACTGAGGTTTGATTCTGGACACCTGTGTCCTGGGAACATGATTGATGTTTGATTGTTGAAACCTGTGGCCTGCGAACATGACTCAGGTTTGATTCTGGAACCCTGTGTCCTGGGAATATGGCTGAGGTTTGATTCTGGAAACCTTTGGCCTGAGAAAATGACTGAGGTTTCATTGCGGAAACATGTGGCCTGGGATCATGACTGAGGTTTGATGGTGGAACACTCTGGCCTGGCAAAATGACTGAGGCTTGATTCTGGAACCCTGTGGCCCGGGAACGTGACTGAGGTTTGATGGCAGAAACCTGTGGCCTGGCAACATGACTGACGTTTGATTCTGGATCCCTGTGGCCTGGGAACATGACTGAGGCGTGATTCTGGAAAACTGTGGCCTGGGAACATGACATCTGTTTAGATTGTGGAATACTGTGCCCCGGGAACCTGACTGAGCCTTGGTTCTGAAACCCTGTGGACTGGGAACATGACTGAGGTTTTATTCTGGAACCCTGTAGCCTGGGAACATAACTGAGGATTGATTCTGGAACCCTGTGGCCTGGGAACATGATACCGGTGGATTCTGGAACCCTGGGGACTGGGCATGTGACATCTGTTTAGATTGTGGAATACTGTGCCCCGGGAACCTGACTGAGCCTTGGTTCTGGAACCCTGTGGATTGGGAACATGACTGAGGTTTTATTCTAGAACCCTGTAGCCTGGAAACATAACTGAGGATTGATTCTCGAACCCTGTGGCCTGGGAACATGACATCGGTGGATTCTAGAACCCTGTGGCCTGGGAACATGTCTGAGGTTTGATGGTGGAAACCTGTGGCTTGGCAACATGACTAAGGTTTGATTCTGGAAGACTGTGGCCAGGAAGCATGATATCTGGTTGATTCTGGAAACTTGTGTCCTGGGAACATGACTGAGGTTTGTTTCTGGAAGCCTGTGCCCTGGGAACATGACTGAGGTTTGATTCTGGACACCTGTGTCCTGGGAACATGACTGAGGTTTGATGGTTGAAACCTGTGGCCCGCGCACATGACTCAGGTTTGATTCTGGAACCATGTGTCCTGGGAACATGACTGAGGTTTGATTTTGGAAACCTTTGGCCTGGGAAAATGACTGAGGTTTCATTGTGGAAACATGTGGCCTGGGATCATGACTGAGGTTTGATGGTGGAACACTCTGGCCTGGCAAAATGACTGAGGCTTGATTCTGGAACCCTGTGGCCCGGGAACATGAGAACGGTTTGATTCTGGAACCCTGTGGCCTTTAACATGACATCGGTGGATTCTGGAACCCTGTGGCCTGGGAACATGAGAACGGTTTGATTCTGGAACCCTGTGGCCTGGGAACATGAGTGAGGATTGATGGTGGAACCCTGTGGCCTGGCAACATGACTGAGGTTTGATACTGGAAGACTGTGGCCAGGAAACATGATATCGGGTTGATTCTGGAAACTTCTGTCCTGGGAACAAGACTGAGGTTTGATTCTGGAACCCTGTGTCCTGGGAATATGACAAAGGTTTGTTGCTGGAAGCCTGTTCCCTGGGTACATGACTGAGGTTTGATTCTGGACACCTGTGTCCTGGGAACATGAGTGATGTTTGATTGTTGAAACCTGTGGCCTGCGAACATGACTCAGGTTTGATTCTGGAACCCTGTGTCCTGGGAATATGACTGAGGTTTGATTCTGGAAACCTTTGGCCTGAGAAAATGACTGAGGTTTCATTGTGGAAACATGTGGCCTGGAATCATGACTGAGGTTTGATGGTGGAACACTCTGTCCTGGCAAAATGACTGAGGCTTGATTCTGGAACCCTGTGGCCCGGGAACATGAGAACGGTTTGATTCTGGAACCCTGTGGCCTTTAACATGACATCGGTGGATTCTGGAACCCTGTGGCCTGGGAACATGAGAACGGTTTGATTCTGAAACCCTGTGGCCTGGGAACATGAGTGAGGATTGATGGTGGAACCCTGTGGCCTGGCAACATGACTGAGGTTTGATACTGGAAGACTGTGGCCAGGAAACATGATATCGGGTTGATTCTGGAAACTTCTGTCCTGGGAACAAGACTGAGGTTTGATTCTGGAACCCTGTGTCCTGGGAATATGACAAAGGTTTGTTGCTGGAAGCCTGTTCCCTGGGTACATGACTGAGGTTTGATTCTGGACACCTGTGTCCTGGGAACATGATTGATGTTTGATTGTTGAAACCTGTGGCCTGCGAACATGACTCAGGTTTGATTCTGGAACCCTGTGTCCTGGGAATATGACTGAGGTTTGATTCTGGAAACCTTTGGCCTGAGAAAATGACTGAGGTTTCATTGTGGAAACATGTGGCCTGGGATCATGACTGAGGTTTGATGGTGGAACACTCTGGCCTGGCAAAATGACTGAGGCTTGATTCTGGAACCCTGTGGCCCGGGAACGTGACTGAGGTTTGATGGCAGAAACCTGTGGCCTGGCAACATGACTGACGTTTGATTCTGGATCCCTGTGGCCTGGGAACATGACTGAGGCGTGATTCTGGAAAACTGTGGCCTGGGAACATGACATCTGTTTAGATTGTGGAATACTGTGCCCCGGGAACCTGACTGAGCCTTGGTTCTGAAACCCTGTGGACTGGGAACATGACTGAGGTTTTATTCTGGAACCCTGTAGCCTGGGAACATAACTGAGGATTGATTCTGGAACCCTGTGGCCTGGGAACATGATACCGGTGGATTCTGGAACCCTGGGGACTGGGCATGTGACATCTGTTTAGATTGTGGAATACTGTGCCCCGGGAACCTGACTGAGCCTTGGTTCTGGAACCCTGTGGATTGGGAACATGACTGAGGTTTTATTCTAGAACCCTGTAGCCTGGAAACATAACTGAGGATTGATTCTCGAACCCTGTGGCCTGGGAACATGACATCGGTGGATTCTAGAACCCTGTGGCCTGGGAACATGTCTGAGGTTTGATGGTGGAAACCTGTGGCTTGGCAACATGACTAAGGTTTGATTCTGGAAGACTGTGGCCAGGAAGCATGATATCTGGTTGATTCTGGAAACTTGTGTCCTGGGAACATGACTGAGGTTTGTTTCTGGAAGCCTGTGCCCTGGGAACATGACTGAGGTTTGATTCTGGACACCTGTGTCCTGGGAACATGACTGAGGTTTGATGGTTGAAACCTGTGGCCCGCGCACATGACTCAGGTTTGATTCTGGAACCATGTGTCCTGGGAACATGACTGAGGTTTGATTTTGGAAACCTTTGGCCTGGGAAAATGACTGAGGTTTCATTGTGGAAACATGTGGCCTGGGATCATGACTGAGGTTTGATGGTGGAACACTCTGGCCTGGCAAAATGACTGAGGCTTGATTCTGGAACCCTGTGGCCCGGGAACATGAGAACGGTTTGATTCTGGAACCCTGTGGCCTTTAACATGATATCGGTGGATTCTGGAACCCTGTGGCCTGGGAACATGAGAACGGTTTGATTCTGGAACCCTGTGGCCTGGGAACATGAGTGAGGATTGATGGTGGAACCCTGTGGCCTGGCAACATGACTGAGGTTTGATACTGGAAGACTGTGGCCAGGAAACATGATATCGGGTTGATTCTGGAAACTTCTGTCCTGGGAACAAGACTGAGGTTTGATTCTGGAACCCTGTGTCCTGGGAATATGACAAAGGTTTGTTGCTGTAAGCCTGTTCCCTGGGTACATGACTGAGGTTTGATTCTGGACACCTGTGTCCTGGGAACATGAGTGATGTTTGATTGTTGAAACCTGTGGCCTGCGAACATGACTCAGGTTTGATTCTGGAACCATGTGTCCTGGGAATATGACTGAGGTTTGATTCTGGAAACCTTTGGCCTGAGAAAATGACTGAGGTTTCATTGTGGAAACATGTGGCCTGGGATCATGACTGAGGTTTGATGGTGGAACACTCTGGCCTGGCAAAATGACTGAGGCTTGATTCTGGAACCCTGTGGCCCGGGAACGTGACTGAGGTTTGATGGTAGAAACCTGTGGCCTGGCAACATGACTGACGTTTGATTCTGGATCCCTGTGGCCTGGGAACATGACTGAGGCGTGATTCTGGAAAACTGTGGCCTGGGAACATGACATCTGTTTAGATTGTGGAATACTGTGCCCCGGGAACCTGACTGAGCCTTGGTTCTGAAACCCTGTGGACTGGGAACATGACTGAGGTTTTATTCTGGAACCCTGTAGCCTGGGAACATAACTGAGGATTGATTCTGGAACCCTGTGGCCTGGGAACATGATACCGGTGGATTCTGGAACCCTGGGGACTGGGCATGTGACATCTGTTTAGATTGTGGAATACTGTGCCCCGGGAACCTGACTGAGCCTTGGTTCTGGAACCCTGTGGATTGGGAACATGACTGAGGTTTTATTCTAGAACCCTGTAGCCTGGAAACATAACTGAGGATTGATTCTCGAACCCTGTGGCCTGGGAACATGACATCGGTGGATTCTAGAACCCTGTGGCCTGGGAACATGTCTGAGGTTTGATGGTGGAAACCTGTGGCTTGGCAACATGACTAAGGTTTGATTCTGGAAGACTGTGGCCAGGAAGCATGATATCTGGTTGATTCTGGAAACATGTGTCCTGGGAACATGACTGAGGTTTGTTTCTGGAAGCCTGTGCCCTGGGAACATGACTGAGGTTTGATTCTGGACACCTGTGTCCTGGGAACATGACTGAGGTTTGATGGTTGAAACCTGTGGCCCGCGAACATGACTCAGGTTTGATTCTGGAACCATGTGTCCTGGGAACATGACTGAGGTTTGATTTTGGAAACCTTTGGCCTGGGAAAATGACTGAGGTTTCATTGTGGAAACATGTGGCCTGGGATCATGACTGAGGTTTGATGGTGGAACACTCTGGCCTGGCAAAATGACTGAGGCTTGATTCTGGAACCCTGTGGCCCGGGAACGTGACTGAGGTTTGATGGCAGAAACCTGTGGCCTGGCAACATGACTGACGTTTGATTCTGGATCCCTGTGGCCTGGGAACATGACTGAGGCGTGATTCTGGAAAACTGTGGCCTGGGAACATGACATCTGTTTAGATTGTGGAATACTGTGCCCCGGGAACCTGACTGAGCCTTGGTTCTGAAACCCTGTGGACTGGGAACATGACTGAGGTTTTATTCTGGAACCCTGTAGCCTGGGAACATAACTGAGGATTGATTCTGGAACCCTGTGGCCTGGGAACATGATACCGGTGGATTCTGGAACCCTGGGGACTGGGCATGTGACATCTGTTTAGATTGTGGAATACTGTGCCCCGGGAACCCGACTGAGCCTTGGTTCTGGAACCCTGTGGATTGGGAACATGACTGAGGTTTTATTCTAGAACCCTGTAGCCTGGAAACATAACTGAGGATTGATTCTCGAACCCTGTGGCCTGGGAACATGACATCGGTGGATTCTAGAACCCTGTGGCCTGGGAACATGTCTGAGGTTTGATGGTGGAAACCTGTGGCTTGGCAACATGACTAAGGTTTGATTCTGGAAGACTGTGGCCAGGAAGCATGATATCTGGTTGATTCTGGAAACTTGTGTCCTGGGAACATGACTGAGGTTTGTTTCTGGAAGCCTGTGCCCTGGGAACATGACTGAGGTTTGATTCTGGACACCTGTGTCCTGGGAACATGACTGACGTTTGATGGTTGAAACCTGTGGCCCGCGAACATGACTCAGGTTTGATTCTGGAACCATGTGTCCTGGGAACATGACTGAGGTTTGATTTTGGAAACCTTTGGCCTGGAAAAATGACTGAGGTTTCATTGTGGAAACATGTGGCCTGGGATCATGACTGAGGTTTGATGGTGGAACACTCTGGCCTGGCAAAATGACTGAGGCTTGATTCTGGAACCCTGTGGCCCGGGAACGTGACTGAGGTTTGATGGCAGAAACCTGTGGCCTGGCAACATGACTGACGTTTGATTCTGGATCCCTGTGGCCTGGGAACATGACTGAGGCGTGATTCTGCAAAACTGTGGCCTGGGAACATGACATCTGTTTAGATTGTGGAATATTGTGCCCCGGGAACCTGACTGAGCCTTGGTTCTGAAACCCTGTGGACTGGGAACATGACTGAGGTTTTATTCTGGAACCCTGTAGCCTGGGAACATAACTGAGGATTGATTCTGGAACCCTGTGGCCTGGGAACATGATACCGGTGGATTCTGGAACCCTGGGGACTGGGCATGTGACATCTGTTTAGATTGTGGAATACTGTGCCCCGGGAACCTGACTGAGCCTTGGTTCTGGAACCCTGTGGATTGGGAACATGACTGAGGTTTTATTCTAGAACCCTGTAGCCTGGAAACATAACTGAGGATTGATTCTCGAACCCTGTGGCCTGGGAACATGACATCGGTGGATTCTAGAACCCTGTGGCCTGGGAACATGTCTGAGGTTTGATGGTGGAAACCTGTGGCTTGGCAACATGACTAAGGTTTGATTCTGGAAGACTGTGGCCAGGAAGCATGATATCTGGTTGATTCTGGAAACTTGTGTCCTGGGAACATGACTGAGGTTTGTTTCTGGAAGCCTGTGCCCTGGGAACATGACTGAGGTTTGATTCTGGACACCTGTGTCCTGGGAACATGACTGAGGTTTGATGGTTGAAACCTGTGGCCCGCGAACATGACTCAGGTTTGATTCTGGAACCATGTGTCCTGGGAACATGACTGAGGTTTGATTTTGGAAACCTTTGGCCTGGGAAAATGACTGAGGTTTCATTGTGGAAACATGTGGCCTGGGATCATGACTGAGGTTTGATGGTGGAACACTCTGGCCTGGCAAAATGACTGAGGCTTGATTCTGGAACCCTGTGGCCCGGGAACGTGACTGAGGTTTGATGGCAGAAACCTGTGGCCTGGCAACATGACTGACGTTTGATTCTGGATCCCTGTGGCCTGGGAACATGACTGAGGCGTGATTCTGGAAAACTGTGGCCTGGGAACATGACATCTGTTTAGATTGTGGAATACTGTGCCCCGGGAACCTGACTGAGCCTTGGTTCTGAAACCCTGTGGACTGGGAACATGACTGAGGTTTTATTCTGGAACCCTGTAGCCTGGGAACATAACTGAGGATTGATTCTGGAACCCTGTGGCCTGGGAACATGACATCGGTGGATTCTAGAACCCTGTGGCCTGGGAACATGTCTGAGGTTTGATGGTGGAAACCTGTGGCTTGGCAACATGACTAAGGTTTGATTCTGGAAGACTGTGGCCAGGAAGCATGATATCTGGTTGATTCTGGAATCTTGTGTCCTGGGAACATGACTGAGGTTTGTTTCTGGAAGCCTGTGCCCTGGGAACATGACTGAGGTTTGATTCTGGACACCTGTGTCCTGGGAACATGACTGAGGTTTGATGGTTGAAACCTGTGGCCCGCGAACATGACTCAGGTTTGATTCTGGACCCATGTGTCCTGGGAACATGACTGAGGTTTGATTTTGGAAACCTTTGGCCTGGGAAAATGACTGAGGTTTCATTGTGGAAACATGTGGCCTGGGATCATGACTGAGGTTTGATGGTGGAACACTCTGGCCTGGCAAAATGACTGAGGCTTGATTCTGGAACCCTGTGGCCCGGGAACGTGACTGAGGTTTGATGGCAGAAACCTGTGGCCTGGCAACATGACTGACGTTTGATTCTGGATCCCTGTGGCCTGGGAACATGACTGAGGCGTGATTCTGGAAAACTGTGGCCTGGGAACATGACATCTGTTTAGATTGTGGAATACTGTGCCCCGGGAACCTGACTGAGCCTTGGTTCTGAAACCCTGTGGACTGGGAACATGACTGAGGTTTTATTCTGGAACCCTGTAGCCTGGGAACATAACTGAGGATTGATTCTGGAACCCTGTGGCCTGGGAACATGATACCGGTTGATTCTGGAACCCTGGGGACTGGGCATGTGACATCTGTTTAGATTGTGGAATACTGTGCCCCAGGAACCTGACTGAGCCTTGGTTCTGGAACCCTGTGGATTGGGAACATGACTGAGGTTTTATTCTAGAACCCTGTAGCCTGGAAACATAACTGAGGATTGATTCTCGAACCCTGTGGCCTGGGAACATGACATCGGTGGATTCTAGAACCCTGTGGCCTGGGAACATGTCTGAGGTTTGATGGTGGAAACCTGTGGCTTGGCAACATGACTAAGGTTTGATTCTGGAAGACTGTGGCCAGGAAGCATGATATCTGGTTGATTCTGGAAACTTGTGTCCTGGGAACATGACTGAGGTTTGTTTCTGGAAGCCTGTGCCCTGGGAACATGACTGAGGTTTGATTCTGGACACCTGTGTCCTGGGAACATGACTGAGGTTTGATGGTTGAAACCTGTGGCCCGCGCACATGACTCAGGTTTGATTCTGGAACCATGTGTCCTGGGAACATGACTGAGGTTTGATTTTGGAAACCTTTGGCCTGGGAAAATGACTGAGGTTTCATTGTGGAAACATGTGGCCTGGGATCATGACTGAGGTTTGATGGTGGAACACTCTGGCCTGGCAAAATGACTGAGGCTTGATTCTGGAACCCTGTGGCCCGGGAACATGAGAACGGTTTCATTCGGGAACCCTGTGGCCTTTAACATGACATCGGTGGATTCTGGAACCCTGTGGCCTGGGAACATGAGAACGGTTTGATTCTGGAACCCTGTGGCCTGGGAACATGAGTGAGGATTGATGGTGGAACCCTGTGGCCTGGCAACATGACTGAGGTTTGATACTGGAAGACTGTGGCCAGGAAACATGATATCGGGTTGATTCTGGAAACTTCTGTCCTGGGAAAAAGACTGAGGTTTGATTCTGGAACCCTGTGTCCTGGGAATATGACAAAGGTTTGTTGCTGGAAGCCTGTTCCCTGGGTACATGACTGAGGTTTGATTCTGGACACCTGTGTCCTGGGAACATGAGTGATGTTTGATTGTTGAAACCTGTGGCCTGCGAACATGACTCAGGTTTGATTCTGGAACCATGTGTCCTGGGAATATGACTGAGGTTTGATTCTGGAAACCTTTGGCCTGAGAAAATGACTGAGGTTTCATTGTGGAAACATGTGGCCTGGGATCATGACTGAGGTTTGATGGTGGAACACTCTGGCCTGGCAAAATGACTGAGGCTTGATTCTGGAACCCTGTGGCCCGGGAACGTGACTGAGGTTTGATGGCAGAAACCTGTGGCCTGGCAACATGACTGACGTTTGATTCTGGATCCCTGTGGCCTGGGAACATGACTGAGGCGTGATTCTGGAAAACTGTGGCCTGGGAACATGACATCTGTTTAGATTGTGGAATACTGTGCCCCGGGAACCTGACTGAGCCTTGGTTCTGAAACCCTGTGGACTGGGAACATGACTGAGGTTTTATTCTGGAACCCTGTAGCCTGGGAACATAACTGAGGATTGATTCTGGAACCCTGTGGCCTGGGAACATGATACCGGTGGATTCTGGAACCCTGGGGACTGGGCATGTGACATCTGTTTAGATTGTGGAATACTGTGCCCCGGGAACCTGACTGAGCCTTGGTTCTGGAACCCTGTGGATTGGGAACATGACTGAGGTTTTATTCTAGAACCCTGTAGCCTGGAAACATAACTGAGGATTGATTCTCGAACCCTGTGGCCTGGGAACATGACATCGGTGGATTCTAGAACCCTGTGGCCTGGGAACATGTCTGAGGTTTGATGGTGGAAACCTGTGATTTGGCAACATGACTAAGGTTTGATTCTGGAAGACTGTGGCCAGGAAGCATGATATCTGGTTGATTCTGGAAACTTGTGTCCTGGGAACATGACTGAGGTTTGTTTCTGGAAGCCTGTGCCCTGGGAACATGACTGAGGTTTGATTCTGGACACCTGTGTCCTGGGAACATGACTGAGGTTTGATGGTTGAAACCTGTGGCCCGCGAACATGACTCAGGTTTGATTCTGGAACCATGTGTCCTGGGAACATGACTGAGGTTTGATTTTGGAAACCTTTGGCCTGAGAAAATGACTGAGGTTTCATTGTGGAAACATGTGGCCTGGGATCATGACTGAGGTTTGATGGTGGAACACTCTGGCCTGGCAAAATGACTGAGGCTTGATTCTGGAACCCTGTGGCCCGGGAACGTGACTGAGGTTTGATGGCAGAAACCTGTGGCCTGGCAACATGACTGACGTTTGATTCTGGATCCCTGTGGCCTGGGAACATGACTGAGGCGTGATTCTGGAAAACTGTGGCCTGGGAACATGACATCTGTTTAGATTGTGGAATACTGTGCCCCGGGAACCTGACTGAGCCTTGGTTCTGAAACCCTGTGGACTGGGAACATGACTGAGGTTTTATTCTGGAACCCTGTAGCCTGGGAACATAACTGAGGATTGATTCTGGAACCCTGTGGCCTGGGAACATGATACCGGTGGATTCTGGAACCCTGGGGACTGGGCATGTGACATCTGTTTAGATTGTGGAATACTGTGCCCCGGGAACCTGACTGAGCCTTGGTTCTGGAACCCTGTGGATTGGGAACATGACTGACGTTTTATTCTAGAACCCTGTAGCCTGGAAACATAACTGAGGATTGATTCTCGAACCCTGTGGCCTGGGAACATGACATCGGTGGATTCTAGAACCCTGTGGCCTGGGAACATGTCTGAGGTTTGATGGTGGAAACCTGTGGCTTGGCAACATGACTAAGGTTTGATTCTGGAAGACTGTGGCCAGGAAGCATGATATCTGGTTGATTCTGGAAACTTGTGTCCTGGGAACATGACTGAGGTTTGTTTCTGGAAGCCTGTGCCCTGGGAACATGACTGAGGTTTGATTCTGGACACCTGTGTCCTGGGAACATGACTGAGGTTTGATGGTTGAAACCTGTGGCCCGCGAACATGACTCAGGTTTGATTCTGGAACCATGTGTCCTGGGAACATGACTGAGGTTTGATTTTGGAAACCTTTGGCCTGGGAAAATGACTGAGGTTTCATTGTGGAAACATGTGGCCTGGGATCATGACTGAGGTTTGATGGTGGAACACTCTGGCCTGGCAAAATGACTGAGGCTTGATTCTGGAACCCTGTGGCCCGGGAACGTGACTGAGGTTTGATGGCAGAAACCTGTGGCCTGGCAACATGACTGACGTTTGATTCTGGATCCCTGTGGCCTGGGAACATGACTGAGGCGTGATTCTGGAAAACTGTGGCCTGGGAACATGACATCTGTTTAGATTGTGGAATACTGTGCCCCGGGAACCTGACTGAGCCTTGGTTCTGAAACCCTGTGGACTGGGAACATGACTGAGGTTTTATTCTGGAACCCTGTAGCCTGGGAACATAACTGAGGATTGATTCTGGAACCCTGTGGCCTGGGAACATGATACCGGTGGATTCTGGAACCCTGGGGACTGGGCATGTGACATCTGTTTAGATTGTGGAATACTGTGCCCCGGGAACCTGACTGAGCCTTGGTTCTGGAACCCTGTGGATTGGGAACATGACTGAGGTTTTATTCTAGAACCCTGTAGCCTGGAAACATAACTGAGGATTGATTCTCGAACCCTGTGGCCTGGGAACATGACATCGGTGGATTCTAGAACCCTGTGGCCTGGGAACATGTCTGAGGTTTGATGGTGGAAACCTGTGATTTGGCAACATGACTAAGGTTTGATTCTGGAAGACTGTGGCCAGGAAGCATGATATCTGGTTGATTCTGGAAACTTGTGTCCTGGGAACATGACTGAGGTTTGTTTCTGGAAGCCTGTGCCCTGGGAACATGACTGAGGTTTGATTCTGGACACCTGTGTCCTGGGAACATGACTGAGGTTTGATGGTTGAAACCTGTGGCCCGCGAACATGACTCAGGTTTGATTCTGGAACCATGTGTCCTGGGAACATGACTGAGGTTTGATTTTGGAAACCTTTGGCCTGGGAAAATGACTGAGGTTTCATTGTGGAAACATGTGGCCTGGGATCATGACTGAGGTTTGATGGTGGAACACTCTGGCCTGGCAAAATGACTGAGGCTTGATTCTGGAACCCTGTGGCCCGGGAACGTGACTGAGGTTTGATGGCAGAAACCTGTGGCCTGGCAACATGACTGACGTTTGATTCTGGATCCCTGTGGCCTGGGAACATGACTGAGGCGTGATTCTGGAAAACTGTGGCCTGGGAACATGACATCTGTTTAGATTGTGGAATACTGTGCCCCGGGAACCTGACTGAGCCTTGGTTCTGAAACCCTGTGGACTGGGAACATGACTGAGGTTTTATTCTGGAACCCTGTAGCCTGGGAACATAACTGAGGATTGATTCTGGAACCCTGTGGCCTGGGAACATGATACCGGTGGATTCTGGAACCCTGGGGACTGGGCATGTGACATCTGTTTAGATTGTGGAATACTGTGCCCCGGGAACCTGACTGAGCCTTGGTTCTGGAACCCTGTGGATTGGGAACATGACTGAGGTTTTATTCTAGAACCCTGTAGCCTGGAAACATAACTGAGGATTGATTCTCGAACCCTGTGGCCTGGGAACATGACATCGGTGGATTCTAGAACCCTGTGGCCTGGGAACATGTCTGAGGTTTGATGGTGGAAACCTGTGGCTTGGCAACATGACTAAGGTTTGATTCTGGAAGACTGTGGCCAGGAAGCATGATATCTGGTTGATTCTGGAAACTTGTGTCCTGGGAACATGACTGAGGTTTGTTTCTGGAAGCCTGTGCCCTGGGAACATGACTGAGGTTTGATTCTGGACACCTGTGTCCTGGGAACATGACTGAGGTTTGATGGTTGAAACCTGTGGCCCGCGAACATGACTCAGGTTTGATTCTGGAACCATGTGTCCTGGGAACATGACTGAGGTTTGATTTTGGAAACCTTTGGCCTGGGAAAATGACTGAGGTTTCATTGTGGAAACATGTGGCCTGGGATCATGACTGAGGTTTGATGGTGGAACACTCTGGCCTGGCAAAATGACTGAAGCTTGATTCTGGAACCCTGTGGCCCGGGAACGTGACTGAGGTTTGATGGCAGAAACCTGTGGCCTGGCAACATGACTGACGTTTGATTCTGGATCCCTGTGGCCTGGGAACATGACTGAGGCGTGATTCTGGAAAACTGTGGCCTGGGAACATGACATCTGTTTAGATTGTGGAATACTGTGCCCCGGGAACCTGACTGAGCCTTGGTTCTGAAACCCTGTGGACTGGGAACATGACTGAGGTTTTATTCTGGAACCCTGTAGCCTGGGAACATAACTGAGGATTGATTCTGGAACCCTGTGGCCTGGGAACATGATACCGGTGGATTCTGGAACCCTGGGGACTGGGCATGTGACATCTGTTTAGATTGTGGAATACTGTGCCCCGGGAACCTGACTGAGCCTTGGTTCTGGAACCCTGTGGATTGGGAACATGACAGGTTTTATTCTAGAACCCTGTAGCCTGGAAACATAACTGAGGATTGATTCTCGAACCCTGTGGCCTGGGAACATGACATCGGTGGATTCTAGAACCCTGTGGCCTGGAAACATATCTGAGGTTTGATGGTGGAAACCTGTGGCTTGGCAACATGACTAAGGTTTGATTCTGGAAGACTGTGGCCAGGAAGCATGATATCTGGTTGATTCTGGAAACTTGTGTCCTGGGAACATGACTGAGGTTTGTTTCTGGAAGCCTGTGCCCTGGGAACATGACTGAGGTTTGATTCTGGACACCTGTGTCCTGGGAACATGACTGAGGTTTGATGGTTGAAACCTGTGGCCCGCGCACATGACTCAGGTTTGATTCTGGAACCATGTGTCCTGGGAACATGACTGAGGTTTGATGGTTGAAACCTGTGGCCCGCGAACATGACTCAGGTTTGATTCTGGAACCATGTGTCCTGGGAACATGACTGAGGTTTGATTTTGGAAACCTTTGGCCTGGGAAAATGACTGAGGTTTCATTGTGGAAACATGTGGCCTGGGATCATGACTGAGGTTTGATGGTGGAACACTCTGGCCTGGCAAAATGACTGAGGCTTGATTCTGGAACCCTGTGGCCCGGGAACGTGACTGAGGTTTGATGGCAGAAACCTGTGGCCTGGCAACATGACTGACGTTTGATTCTGGATCCCTGTGGCCTGGGAACATGACTGAGGCGTGATTCTGGAAAACTGTGCCCTGGGAACATGACATCTGTTTAGATTGTGGAATACTGTGCCCCGGGAACCTGACTGAGCCTTGGTTCTGAAACCCTGTGGACTGGGAACATGACTGAGGTTTTATTCTGGAACCCTGTAGCCTGGGAACATAACTGAGGATTGATTCTGGAACCCTGTGGCCTGGGAACATGATACCGGTGGATTCTGGAACCCTGGGGACTGGGCATGTGACATCTGTTTAGATTGTGGAATACTGTGCCCCGGGAACCTGACTGAGCCTTGGTTCTGGAACCCTGTGGATTGGGAACATGACTGAGGTTTTATTCTAGAACCCTGTAGCCTGGAAACATAACTGAGGATTGATTCTCGAACCCTGTGGCCTGGGAACATGACATCGGTGGATTCTAGAACCCTGTGGCCTGGGAACATGTCTGAGGTTTGATGGTGGAAACCTGTGATTTGGCAACATGACTAAGGTTTGATTCTGGAAGACTGTGGCCAGGAAGCATGATATCTGGTTGATTCTGGAAACTTGTGTCCTGGGAACATGACTGAGGTTTGTTTCTGGAAGCCTGTGCCCTGGGAACATGACTGAGGTTTGATTCTGGACACCTGTGTCCTGGGAACATGACTGAGGTTTGATGGTTGAAACCTGTGGCCCGCGAACATGACTCAGGTTTGATTCTGGAACCATGTGTCCTGGGAACATGACTGAGGTTTGATTTTGGAAACCTTTGGCCTGGGAAAATGACTGAGGTTTCATTGTGGAAACATGTGGCCTGGGATCATGACTGAGGTTTGATGGTGGAACACTCTGGCCTGGCAAAATGACTGAGGCTTGATTCTGGAACCCTGTGGCCCGGGAACGTGACTGAGGTTTGATGGCAGAAACCTGTGGCCTGGCAACATGACTGACGTTTGATTCTGGATCCCTGTGGCCTGGGAACATGACTGAGGCGTGATTCTGGAAAACTGTGGCCTGGGAACATGACATCTGTTTAGATTGTGGAATACTGTGCCCCGGGAACCTGACTGAGCCTTGGTTCTGAAACCCTGTGGACTGGGAACATGACTGAGGTTTTATTCTGGAACCCTGTAGCCTGGGAACATAACTGAGGATTGATTCTGGAACCCTGTGGCCTGGGAACATGATACCGGTGGATTCTGGAACCCTGGGGACTGGGCATGTGACATCTGTTTAGATTGTGGAATACTGTGCCCCGGGAACCTGACTGAGCCTTGGTTCTGGAACCCTGTGGATTGGGAACATGACTGAGGTTTTATTCTAGAACCCTGTAGCCTGGAAACATAACTGAGGATTGATTCTCGAACCCTGTGGCCTGGGAACATGACATCGGTGGATTCTAGAACCCTGTGGCCTGGGAACATGTCTGAGGTTTGATGGTGGAAACCTGTGGCTTGGCAACATGACTAAGGTTTGATTCTGGAAGACTGTGGCCAGGAAGCATGATATCTGGTTGATTCTGGAAACTTGTGTCCTGGGAACATGACTGAGGTTTGTTTCTGGAAGCCTGTGCCCTGGGAACATGACTGAGGTTTGATTCTGGACACCTGTGTCCTGGGAACATGACTGAGGTTTGATGGTTGAAACCTGTGGCCCGCGAACATGACTCAGGTTTGATTCTGGAACCATGTGTCCTGGGAACATGACTGAGGTTTGATTTTGGAAACCTTTGGCCTGGGAAAATGACTGAGGTTTCATTGTGGAAACATGTGGCCTGGGATCATGACTGAGGTTTGATGGTGGAACACTCTGGCCTGGCAAAATGACTGAAGCTTGATTCTGGAACCCTGTGGCCCGGGAACGTGACTGAGGTTTGATGGCAGAAACCTGTGGCCTGGCAACATGACTGACGTTTGATTCTGGATCCCTGTGGCCTGGGAACATGACTGAGGCGTGATTCTGGAAAACTGTGGCCTGGGAACATGACATCTGTTTAGATTGTGGAATACTGTGCCCCGGGAACCTGACTGAGCCTTGGTTCTGAAACCCTGTGGACTGGGAACATGACTGAGGTTTTATTCTGGAACCCTGTAGCCTGGGAACATAACTGAGGATTGATTCTGGAACCCTGTGGCCTGGGAACATGATACCGGTGGATTCTGGAACCCTGGGGACTGGGCATGTGACATCTGTTTAGATTGTGGAATACTGTGCCCCGGGAACCTGACTGAGCCTTGGTTCTGGAACCCTGTGGATTGGGAACATGACAGGTTTTATTCTAGAACCCTGTAGCCTGGAAACATAACTGAGGATTGATTCTCGAACCCTGTGGCCTGGGAACATGACATCGGTGGATTCTAGAACCCTGTGGCCTGGAAACATGTCTGAGGTTTGATGGTGGAAACCTGTGGCTTGGCAACATGACTAAGGTTTGATTCTGGAAGACTGTGGCCAGGAAGCATGAAATCTGGTTGATTCTGGAAACTTGTGTCCTGGGAACATGACTGAGGTTTGTTTCTGGAAGCCTGTGCCCTGGGAACATGACTGAGGTTTGATTCTGGACACCTGTGTCCTGGGAACATGACTGAGGTTTGATGGTTGAAACCTGTGGCCCGCGCACATGACTCAGGTTTGATTCTGGAACCATGTGTCCTGGGAACATGACTGAGGTTTGATTTTGGAAACCTTTGGCCTGGGAAAATGACTGAGGTTTCATTGTGGAAACATGTGGCCTGGGATCATGACTGAGGTTTGATGGTGGAACACTCTGGCCTGGCAAAATGACTGAGGCTTGATTCTGGAACCCTGTGGCCCGGGAACATGAGAACGGTTTGATTCTGGAACCCTGTGGCCTTTAACATGACATCGGTGGATTCTGGAACCCTGTGGCCTGGGAACATGAGAACGGTTTGATTCTGGAACCCTGTGGCCTGGGAACATGAGTGAGGATTGATGGTGGAACCCTGTGGCCTGGCAACATGACTGAGGTTTGATACTGGAAGACTGTGGCCAGGAAACATGATATCGGGTTGATTCTGGAAACTTCTGTCCTGGGAACAAGACTGAGGTTTGATTCTGGAACCCAGTGTCCTGGGAATATGACAAAGGTTTGTTGCTGGAAGCCTGTTCCCTGGGTACATGACTGAGGTTTGATTCTGGACACCTGTGTCCTGGGAACATGATTGATGTTTGATTGTTGAAACCTGTGGCCTGCGAACATGACTCAGGTTTGATTATGGAACCCTGTATCCTGGGAATATGACTGAGGTTTGATTCTGGAAACCTTTGGCCTGAGAAAATGACTGAGGTTTCATTGTGGAAACATGTGGCCTGGGATCATGACTGAGGTTTGATGGTGGAACACTCTGGCCTGGCAAAATGACTGAGGCTTGATTCTGGAACCCTGTGGCCCGGGAACGTGACTGAGGTTTGATGGCAGAAACCTGTGGCCTGGCAACATGACTGACGTTTGATTCTGGATCCCTGTGGCCTGGGAACATGACTGAGGCGTGATTCTGGAAAACTGTGGCCTGGGAACATGACATCTGTTTAGATTGTGGAATACTGTGCCCCGGGAACCTGACTGAGCCTTGGTTCTGAAACCCTGTGGACTGGGAACATGACTGAGGTTTTATTCTGGAACCCTGTAGCCTGGGAACATAACTGAGGATTGATTCTGGAACCCTGTGGCCTGGGAACATGATACCGGTGGATTCTGGAACCCTGGGGACTGGGCATGTGACATCTGTTTAGATTGTGGAATACTGTGCCCCGGGAACCTGACTGAGCCTTGGTTCTGGAACCCTGTGGATTGGGAACATGACTGAGGTTTTATTCTAGAACCCTGTAGCCTGGAAACATAACTGAGGATTGATTCTCGAACCCTGTGGCCTGGGAACATGACATCGGTGGATTCTAGAACCCTGTGGCCTGGGAACATGTCTGAGGTTTGATGGTGGAAACCTGTGGCTTGGCAACATGACTAAGGTTTGATTCTGGAAGACTGTGGCCAGGAAGCATGATATCTGGTTGATTCTGGAAACTTGTGTCCTGGGAACATGACTGAGGTTTGTTTCTGGAAGCCTGTGCCCTGGGAACATGACTGAGGTTTGATTCTGGACACCTGTGTCCTGGGAACATGACTGAGGTTTGATGGTTGAAACCTGTGGCCCGCGCACATGACTCAGGTTTGATTCTGGAACCATGTGTCCTGGGAACATGACTGAGGTTTGATTTTGGAAACCTTTGGCCTGGGAAAATGACTGAGGTTTCATTGTGGAAACATGTGGCCTGGGATCATGACTGAGGTTTGATGGTGGAACACTCTGGCCTGGCAAAATGACTGAGGCTTGATTCTGGAACCCTGTGGCCCGGGAACGTGACTGAGGTTTGATGGCAGAAACCTGTGGCCTGGCAACATGACTGACGTTTGATTCTGGATCCCTGTGGCCTGGGAACATGACTGAGGCGTGATTCTGGAAAACTGTGGCCTGGGAACATGACATCTGTTTAGATTGTGGAATACTGTGCCCCGGGAACCTGACTGAGCCTTGGTTCTGAAACCCTGTGGACTGGGAACATGACTGAGGTTTTATTCTGGAACCCTGTAGCCTGGGAACATAACTGAGGATTGATTCTGGAACCCTGTGGCCTGGGAACATGATACCGGTGGATTCTGGAACCCTGGGGACTGGGCATGTGACATCTGTTTAGATTGTGGAATACTGTGCCCCGGGAACCTGACTGAGCCTTGGTTCTGGAACCCTGTGGATTGGGAACATGACTGAGGTTTTATTCTAGAACCCTGTAGCCTGGAAACATAACTGAGGATTGATTCTCGAACCCTGTGGCCTGGGAACATGACATCGGTGGATTCTAGAACCCTGTGGCCTGGGAACATGTCTGAGGTTTGATGGTGGAAACCTGTGGCTTGGCAACATGACTAAGGTTTGATTCTGGAAGACTGTGGCCAGGAAGCATGATATCTGGTTGATTCTGGAAACTTGTGTCCTGGGAACATGACTGAGGTTTGTTTCTGGAAGCCTGTGCCCTGGGAACATGACTGAGGTTTGATTCTGGACACCTGTGTCCTGGGAACATGACTGAGGTTTGATGGTTGAAACCTGTGGCCCGCGAACATGACTCAGGTTTGATTCTGGAACCATGTGTCCTGGGAACATGACTGAGGTTTGATTTTGGAAACCTTTGGCCTGGGAAAATGACTGAGGTTTCATTGTGGAAACATGTGGCCTGGGATCATGACTGAGGTTTGATGGTGGAACACTCTGGCCTGGCAAAATGACTGAGGCTTGATTCTGGAACCCTGTGGCCCGGGAACGTGACTGAGGTTTGATGGCAGAAACCTGTGGCCTGGCAACATGACTGACGTTTGATTCTGGATCCCTGTGGCCTGGGAACATGACTGAGGCGTGATTCTGGAAAACTGTGGCCTGGGAACATGACATCTGTTTAGATTGTGGAATACTGTGCCCCGGGAACCTGACTGAGCCTTGGTTCTGAAACCCTGTGGACTGGGAACATGACTGAGGTTTTATTCTGGAACCCTGTAGCCTGGGAACATAACTGAGGATTGATTCTGGAACCCTGTGGCCTGGGAACATGATACCGGTGGATTCTGGAACCCTGGGGACTGGGCATGTGACATCTGTTTAGATTGTGGAATACTGTGCCCCGGGAACCTGACTGAGCCTTGGTTCTGGAACCCTGTGGATTGGGAACATGACTGAGGTTTTATTCTAGAACCCTGTAGCCTGGAAACATAACTGAGGATTGATTCTCGAACCCTGTGGCCTGGGAACATGACATCGGTGGATTCTAGAACCCTGTGGCCTGGGAACATGTCTGAGGTTTGATGGTGGAAACCTGTGGCTTGGCAACATGACTAAGGTTTGATTCTGGAAGACTGTGGCCAGGAAGCATGATATCTGGTTGATTCTGGAAACTTGTGTCCTGGGAACATGACTGAGGTTTGTTTCTGGAAGCCTGTGCCCTGGGAACATGACTGAGGTTTGATTCTGGACACCTGTGTCCTGGGAACATGACTGAGGTTTGATGGTTGAAACCTGTGGCCCGCGAACATGACTCAGGTTTGATTCTGGAACCATGTGTCCTGGGAACATGACTGAGGTTTGATTTTGGAAACCTTTGGCCTGGGAAAATGACTGAGGTTTCATTGTGGAAACATGTGGCCTGGGATCATGACTGAGGTTTGATGGTGGAACACTCTGGCCTGGCAAAATGACTGAGGCTTGATTCTGGAACCCTGTGGCCCGGGAACGTGACTGAGGTTTGATGGCAGAAACCTGTGGCCTGGCAACATGACTGACGTTTGATTCTGGATCCCTGTGGCCTGGGAACATGACTGAGGCGTGATTCTGGAAAACTGTGGCCTGGGAACATGACATCTGTTTAGATTGTGGAATACTGTGCCCCGGGAACCTGACTGAGCCTTGGTTCTGAAACCCTGTGGACTGGGAACATGACTGAGGTTTTATTCTGGAACCCTGTAGCCTGGGAACATAACTGAGGATTGATTCTGGAACCCTGTGGCCTGGGAACATGATACCGGTGGATTCTGGAACCCTGGGGACTGGGCATGTGACATCTGTTTAGATTGTGGAATACTGTGCCCCGGGAACCTGACTGAGCCTTGGTTCTGGAACCCTGTGGATTGGGAACATGACTGAGGTTTTATTCTAGAACCCTGTAGCCTGGAAACATAACTGAGGATTGATTCTCGAACCCTGTGGCCTGGGAACATGACATCGGTGGATTCTAGAACCCTGTGGCCTGGGAACATGTCTGAGGTTTGATGGTGGAAACCTGTGGCTTGGCAACATGACTAAGGTTTGATTCTGGAAGACTGTGGCCAGGAAGCATGATATCTGGTTGATTCTGGAAACTTGTGTCCTGGGAACATGACTGAGGTTTGTTTCTGGAAGCCTGTGCCCTGGGAACATGACTGAGGTTTGATTCTGGACACCTGTGTCCTGGGAACATGACTGAGGTTTGATGGTTGAAACCTGTGGCCCGCGAACATGACTCAGGTTTGATTCTGGAACCATGTGTCCTGGGAACATGACTGAGGTTTGATTTTGGAAACCTTTGGCCTGGGAAAATGACTGAGGTTTCATTGTGGAAACATGTGGCCTGGGATCATGACTGAGGTTTGATGGTGGAACACTCTGGCCTGGCAAAATGACTGAGGCTTGATTCTGGAACCCTGTGGCCCGGGAACGTGACTGAGGTTTGATGGCAGAAACCTGTGGCCTGGCAACATGACTGACGTTTGATTCTGGATCCCTGTGGCCTGGGAACATGACTGAGGCGTGATTCTGGAAAACTGTGGCCTGGGAACATGACATCTGTTTAGATTGTGGAATACTGTGCCCCGGGAACCTGACTGAGCCTTGGTTCTGAAACCCTGTGGACTGGGAACATGACTGAGGTTTTATTCTGGAACCCTGTAGCCTGGGAACATAACTGAGGATTGATTCTGGAACCCTGTGGCCTGGGAACATGATACCGGTGGATTCTGGAACCCTGGGGACTGGGCATGTGACATCTGTTTAGATTGTGGAATACTGTGCCCCGGGAACCTGACTGAGCCTTGGTTCTGGAACCCTGTGGATTGGGAACATGACTGAGGTTTTATTCTAGAACCCTGTAGCCTGGAAACATAACTGAGGATTGATTCTCGAACCCTGTGGCCTGGGAACATGACATCGGTGGATTCTAGAACCCTGTGGCCTGGGAACATGTCTGAGGTTTGATGGTGGAAACCTGTGGCTTGGCAACATGACTAAGGTTTGATTCTGGAAGACTGTGGCCAGGAAGCATGATATCTGGTTGATTCTGGAAACTTGTGTCCTGGGAACATGACTGAGGTTTGTTTCTGGAAGCCTGTGCCCTGGGAACATGACTGAGGTTTGATTCTGGACACCTGTGTCCTGGGAACATGACTGAGGTTTGATGGTTGAAACCTGTGGCCCGCGAACATGACTCAGGTTTGATTCTGGAACCATGTGTCCTGGGAACATGACTGAGGTTTGATTTTGGAAACCTTTGGCCTGGGAAAATGACTGAGGTTTCATTGTGGAAACATGTGGCCTGGGATCATGACTGAGGTTTGATGGTGGAACACTCTGGCCTGGCAAAATGACTGAGGCTTGATTCTGGAACCCTGTGGCCCGGGAACGTGACTGAGGTTTGATGGCAGAAACCTGTGGCCTGGCAACATGACTGACGTTTGATTCTGGATCCCTGTGGCCTGGGAACATGACTGAGGCGTGATTCTGGAAAACTGTGGCCTGGGAACATGACATCTGTTTAGATTGTGGAATACTGTGCCCCGGGAACCTGACTGAGCCTTGGTTCTGAAACCCTGTGGACTGGGAACATGACTGAGGTTTTATTCTGGAACCCTGTAGCCTGGGAACATAACTGAGGATTGATTCTGGAACCCTGTGGCCTGGGAACATGATACCGGTGGATTCTGGAACCCTGGGGACTGGGCATGTGACATCTGTTTAGATTGTGGAATACTGTGCCCCGGGAACCTGACTGAGCCTTGGTTCTGGAACCCTGTGGATTGGGAACATGACTGAGGTTTTATTCTAGAACCCTGTAGCCTGGAAACATAACTGAGGATTGATTCTCGAACCCTGTGGCCTGGGAACATGACATCGGTGGATTCTAGAACCCTGTGGCCTGGGAACATGTCTGAGGTTTGATGGTGGAAACCTGTGGCTTGGCAACATGACTAAGGTTTGATTCTGGAAGACTGTGGCCAGGAAGCATGATATCTGGTTGATTCTGGAAACTTGTGTCCTGGGAACATGACTGAGGTTTGTTTCTGGAAGCCTGTGCCCTGGGAACATGACTGAGGTTTGATTCTGGACACCTGTGTCCTGGGAACATGACTGAGGTTTGATGGTTGAAACCTGTGGCCCGCGCACATGACTCAGGTTTGCTTCTGGAACCATGTGTCCTGGGAACATGACTGAGGTTTGATTTTGGAAACTTTTGGCCTGGGAAAATGACTGAGGTTTCATTGTGGAAACATGTGGCCTGGGATCATGACTGAGGTTTGATGGTGGAACACTCTGGCCTGGCAAAATGACTGAGGCTTGATTCTGGAACCCTGTGGCCCGGGAACATGAGAACGGTTTGATTCTGGAACCCTGTGGCCTTTAACATGACATCGGTGGATTCTGGAACCCTGTGGCCTGGGAACATGAGAACGGTTTGATTCTGGAACCCTGTGGCCTGGGAACATGAGTGAGGATTGATGGTGGAACCCTGTGGCCTGGCAACATGACTGAGGTTTGATACTGGAAGACTGTGGCCAGGAAACATGATATCGGGTTGATTCTGGAAACTTCTGTCCTGGGAACAAGACTGAGGTTTGATTCTGGAACCCTGTGTCCTGGGAATATGACAAAGGTTTGTTGCTGGAAGCCTGTTCCCTGGGTACATGACTGAGGTTTGATTCTGGACACCTGTGTCCTGGGAACATGAGTGATGTTTGATTGTTGAAACCTGTGGCCTGCGAACATGACTCAGGTTTGATTCTGGAACCATGTGTCCTGGGAATATGACTGAGGTTTGATTCTGGAAACCTTTGGCCTGAGAAAATGACTGAGGTTTCATTGTGGAAACATGTGGCCTGGGATCATGACTGAGGTTAGATGGTGGAACACTCTGGCCTGGCAAAATGACTGAGGCTTGATTCTGGAACCCTGTGGCCCGGGAACGTGACTGAGGTTTGATGGCAGAAACCTGTGGCCTGGCAACATGACTGACGTTTGATTCTGGATCCCTGTGGCCTGGGAACATGACTGAGGCGTGATTCTGGAAAACTGTGGCCTGGGAACATGACATCTGTTTAGATTGTGGAATACTGTGCCCCGGGAACCTGACTGAGCCTTGGTTCTGAAACCCTGTGGACTGGGAACATGACTGAGGTTTTATTCTGGAACCCTGTAGCCTGGGAACATAACTGAGGATTGATTCCGGAACCCTATGGCCTGGGAACATGATACCGGTGGATTCTGGAACCCTGGGGACTGGGCATGTGACATCTGTTTAGATTGTGGAATACTGTGCCGCGGGAACCTGACTGAGCCTTGGTTCTGGAACCCTGTGGATTGGGAACATGACTGAGGTTTTATTCTAGAACCCTGTAGCCTGGAAACATAACTGAGGATTGATTCTCGAACCCTGTGGCCTGGGAACATGACATCGGTGGATTCTAGAACCCTGTGGCCAGGGAACATGTCTGAGGTTTGATGGTGGAAACCTGTGGCTTGGCAACATGACTAAGGTTTGATTCTGGAAGACTGTGGCCAGGAAGCATGATATCTGGTTGATTCTGGAAACTTGTGTCCTGGGAACATGACTGAGGTTTGTTTCTGGAAGCCTGTGCCCTGGGAACATGACTGAGGTTTGATTCTGGACACCTGTGTCCTGGGAACATGACTGAGGTTTGATGGTTGAAACCTGTGGCCCGCGAACATGACTCAGGTTTGATTCTGGAACCATGTGTCCTGGGAACATGACTGAGGTTTGATTTTGGAAACCTTTGGCCTGGGAAAATGACTGAGGTTTCATTGTGGAAACATGTGGCCTGGGATCATGACTGAGGTTTGATGGTGGAACACTCTGGCCTGGCAAAATTACTGAGGCTTGATTCTGGAACCCTGTGGCCCGGGAACGTGACTGAGGTTTGATGGCAGAAACCTGTGGCCTGGCAACATGACTGACGTTTGATTCTGGATCCCTGTGGCCTGGGAACATGACTGAGGCGTGATTCTGGAAAACTGTGGCCTGGGAACATGACATCTGTTTAGATTGTGGAATACTGTGCCCCGGGAACCTGACTGAGCCTTGGTTCTGAAACCCTGTGGACTGGGAACATGACTGAGGTTTTATTCTGGAACCCTGTAGCCTGGGAACATAACTGAGGATTGATTCTGGAACCCTGTGGCCTGGGAACATGATACCGGTGGATTCTGGAACCCTGGGGACTGGGCATGTGACATCTGTTTAGATTGTGGAATACTGTGCCCCGGGAACCTGACTGAGCCTTGGTTCTGGAACCCTGTGGATTGGGAACATGACTGAGGTTTTATTCTAGAACCCTGTAGCCTGGAAACATAACTGAGGATTGATTCTCGAACCCTGTGGCCTGGGAACATGACATCGGTGGATTCTAGAACCCTGTGGCCTGGGAACATGTCTGAGGTTTGATGGTGGAAACCTGTGGCTTGGCAACATGACTAAGGTTTGATTCTGGAAGACTGTGGCCAGGAAGCATGATATCTGGTTGATTCTGGAAACTTGTGTCCTGGGAACATGACTGAGGTTTGTTTCTGGAAGCCTGTGCCCTGGGAACATGACTGAGGTTTGATTCTGGACACCTGTGTCCTGGGAACATGACTGAGGTTTGATGGTTGAAACCTGTGGCCCGCGAACATGACTCAGGTTTGATTCTGGAACCATGTGTCCTGGGAACATGACTGAGGTTTGATTTTGGAAACCTTTGGCCTGGGAAAATGACTGAGGTTTCATTGTGGAAACATGTGGCATGGGATCATGACTGAGGTTTGATGGTGGAACACTCTGGCCTGGCAAAATGACTGAGGCTTGATTCTGGAACCCTGTGGCCCGGGAACGTGACTGAGGTTTGATGGCAGAAACCTGTGGCCTGGCAACATGACTGACGTTTGATTCTGGATCCCTGTGGCCTGGGAACATGACTGAGGCGTGATTCTGGAAAACTGTGGCCTGGGAACATGACATCTGTTTAGATTGTGGAATACTGTGCCCCGGGAACCTGACTGAGCCTTGGTTCTGAAACCCTGTGGACTGGGAACATGACTGAGGTTTTATTCTGGAACCCTGTAGCCTGGGAACATAACTGAGGATTGATTCTGGAACCCTGTGGCCTGGGAACATGATACCGGTGGATTCTGGAACCCTGGGGACTGGGCATGTGACATCTGTTTTGATTGTGGAATACTGTGCCCCGGGAACCTGACTGAGCCTTGGTTCTGGAACCCTGTGGATTGGGAACATGACTGAGGTTTTATTCTAGAACCCTGTAGCCTGGAAACATAACTGAGGATTGATTCTCGAACCCTGTGGCCTGGGAACATGACATCGGTGGATTCTAGAACCCTGTGGCCTGGGAACATGTCTGAGGTTTGATGGTGGAAACCTGTGGCTTGGCAACATGACTAAGGTTTGATTCTGGAAGACTGTGGCCAGGAATCATGATATCTGGTTGATTCTGGAAACTTGTGTCCTGGGAACATGACTGAGGTTTGTTTCTGGAAGCCTGTGCCCTGGGAACATGACTGAGGTTTGATTCTGGACACCTGTGTCCTGGGAACATGACTGAGGTTTGATGGTTGAAACCTGTGGCCCGCGCACATGACTCAGGTTTGCTTCTGGAACCATGTGTCCTGGGAACATGACTGAGGTTTGATTTTGGAAACCTTTGGCCTGGGAAAATGACTGAGGTTTCATTGTGGAAACATGTGGCCTGGGATCATGACTGAGGTTTGATGGTGGAACACTCTGGCCTGGCAAAATGACTGAGGCTTGATTCTGGAACCCTGTGGCCCGGGAACATGAGAACGGTTTGATTCTGGAACCCTGTGGCCTTTAACATGACATCGGTGGATTCTGGAACCCTGTGGCCTGGGAACATGAGAACGGTTTGATTCTGGAACCCTGTGGCCTGGGAACATGAGTGAGGATTGATGGTGGAACCCTGTGGCCTGGCAACATGACTGAGGTTTGATACTGGAAGACTGTGGCCAGGAAACATGATATCGGGTTGATTCTGGAAACTTCTGTCCTGGGAACAAGACTGAGGTTTGATTCTGAAACCCTGTGTCCTGGGAATATGACAAAGGTTTGTTGCTGGAAGCCTGTTCCCTGGGTACATGACTGAGGTTTGATTCTGGACACCTGTGTCCTGAGAACATGAGTGATGTTTGATTGTTGAAACCTGTGGCCTGCGAACATGACTCAGGTTTGATTCTGGAACCATGTGTCCTGGGAATATGACTGAGGTTTGATTCTGGAAACCTTTGGCCTGAGAAAATGACTGAGGTTTCATTGTGGAAACATGTGGCCTGGGATCATGACTGAGGTTAGATGGTGGAACACTCTGGCCTGGCAAAATGACTGAGGCTTGATTCTGGAACCCTGTGGCCCGGGAACGTGACTGAGGTTTGATGGCAGAAACCTGTGGCCTGGCAACATGACTGACGTTTGATTCTGGATCCCTGTGGCCTGGGAACATGACTGAGGCGTGATTCTGGAAAACTGTGGCCTGGGAACATGACATCTGTTTAGATTGTGGAATACTGTGCCCCGGGAACCTGACTGAGCCTTGGTTCTGAAACCCTGTGGACTGGGAACATGACTGAGGTTTTATTCTGGAACCCTGTAGCCTGGGAACATAACTGAGGATTGATTCCGGAACCCTGTGGCCTGGGAACATGATACCGGTGGATTCTGGAACCCTGGGGACTGGGCATGTGACATCTGTTTAGATTGTGGAATACTGTGCCGCGGGAACCTGACTGAGCCTTGGTTCTGGAACCCTGTGGATTGGGAACATGACTGAGGTTTTATTCTAGAACCCTGTAGCCTGGAAACATAACTGAGGATTGATTCTCGAACCCTGTGGCCTGGGAACATGACATCGGTGGATTCTAGAACCCTGTGGCCTGGGAACATGTCTGAGGTTTGATGGTGGAAACCTGTGGCTTGGCAACATGACTAAGGTTTGATTCTGGAAGACTGTGGCCAGGAAGCATGATATCTGGTTGATTCTGGAAACTTGTGTCCTGGGAACATGACTGAGGTTTGTTTCTGGAAGCCTGTGCCCTGGGAACATGACTGAGGTTTGATTCTGGACACCTGTGTCCTGGGAACATGACTGAGGTTTGATGGTTGAAACCTGTGGCCCGCGAACATGACTCAGGTTTGATTCTGGAACCATGTGTCCTGGGAACATGACTGAGGTTTGATTTTGGAAACCTTTGGCCTGGGAAAATGACTGAGGTTTCATTGTGGAAACATGTGGCCTGGGATCATGACTGAGGTTTGATGGTGGAACACTCTGGCCTGGCAAAATGACTGAGGCTTGATTCTGGAACCCTGTGGCCCGGGAACGTGACTGAGGTTTGATGGCAGAAACCTGTGGCCTGGCAACATGACTGACGTTTGATTCTGGATCCCTGTGGCCTGGGAACATGACTGAGGCGTGATTCTGGAAAACTGTGGCCTGGGAACATGACATCTGTTTAGATTGTGGAATACTGTGCCCCGGGAACCTGACTGAGCCTTGGTTCTGAAACCCTGTGGACTGGGAACATGACTGAGGTTTTATTCTGGAACCCTGTAGCCTGGGAACATAACTGAGGATTGATTCTGGAACCCTGTGGCCTGGGAACATGATACCGGTGGATTCTGGAACCCTGGGGACTGGGCATGTGACATCTGTTTAGATTGTGGAATACTGTGCCCCGGGAACCTGACTGAGCCTTGGTTCTGGAACCCTGTGGATTGGGAACATGACTGAGGTTTTATTCTAGAACCCTGTAGCCTGGAAACATAACTGAGGATTGATTCTCGAACCCTGTGGCCTGGGAACATGACATCGGTGGATTCTAGAACCCTGTGGCCTGGGAACATGTCTGAGGTTTGATGGTGGAAACCTGTGGCTTGGCAACATGACTAAGGTTTGATTCTGGAAGACTGTGGCCAGGAATCATGATATCTGGTTGATTCTGGAAACTTGTGTCCTGGGAACATGACTGAGGTTTGTTTCTGGAAGCCTGTGCCCTGGGAACATGACTGAGGTTTGATTCTGGACACCTGTGTCCTGGGAACATGACTGAGGTTTGATGGTTGAAACCTGTGGCCCGCGCACATGACTCAGGTTTGCTTCTGGAACCATGTGTCCTGGGAACATGACTGAGGTTTGATTTTGGAAACCTTTGGCCTGGGAAAATGACTGAGGTTTCATTGTGGAAACATGTGGCCTGGGATCATGACTGAGGTTTGATGGTGGAACACTCTGGCCTGGCAAAATGACTGAGGCTTGATTCTGGAACCCTGTGGCCCGGGAACATGAGAACGGTTTGATTCTGGAACCCTGTGGCCTTTAACATGACATCGGTGGATTCTGGAACCCTGTGGCCTGGGAACATGAGAACGGTTTGATTCTGGAACCCTGTGGCCTGGGAACATGAGTGAGGATTGATGGTGGAACCCTGTGGCCTGGCAACATGACTGAGGTTTGATACTGGAAGACTGTGGCCAGGAAACATGATATCGGGTTGATTCTGGAAACTTCTGTCCTGGGAACAAGACTGAGGTTTGATTCTGGAACCCTGTGTCCTGGGAATATGACAAAGGTTTGTTGCTGGAAGCCTGTTCCCTGGGTACATGACTGAGGTTTGATTCTGGACACCTGTGTCCTGAGAACATGAGTGATGTTTGATTGTTGAAACCTGTGGCCTGCGAACATGACTCAGGTTTGATTCTGGAACCATGTGTCCTGGGAATATGACTGAGGTTTGATTCTGGAAACCTTTGGCCTGAGAAAATGACTGAGGTTTCATTGTGGAAACATGTGGCCTGGGATCATGACTGAGGTTAGATGGTGGAACACTCTGGCCTGGCAAAATGACTGAGGCTTGATTCTGGAACCCTGTGGCCCGGGAACGTGACTGAGGTTTGATGGCAGAAACCTGTGGCCTGGCAACATGACTGACGTTTGATTCTGGATCCCTGTGGCCTGGGAACATGACTGAGGCGTGATTCTGGAAAACTGTGGCCTGGGAACATGACATCTGTTTAGATTGTGGAATACTGTGCCCCGGGAACCTGACTGTGCCTTGGTTCTGAAACCCTGTGGACTGGGAACATGACTGAGGTTTTATTCTGGAACCCTGTAGCCTGGGAACATAACTGAGGATTGATTCCGGAACCCTGTGGCCTGGGAACATGATACCGGTGGATTCTGGAACCCTGGGGACTGGGCATGTGACATCTGTTTAGATTGTGGAATACTGTGCCGCGGGAACCTGACTGAGCCTTGGTTCTGGAACCCTGTGGATTGGGAACATGACTGAGGTTTTATTCTAGAACCCTGTAGCCTGGAAACATAACTGAGGATTGATTCTCGAACCCTGTGGCCTGGGAACATGACATCGGTGGATTCTAGAACCCTGTGGCCTGGGAACATGTCTGAGGTTTGATGGTGGAAACCTGTGGCTTGGCAACATGACTAAGGTTTGATTCTGGAAGACTGTGGCCAGGAAGCATGATATCTGGTTGATTCTGGAAACTTGTGTCCTGGGAACATGACTGAGGTTTGTTTCTGGAAGCCTGTGCCCTGGGAACATGACTGAGGTTTGATTCTGGACACCTGTGTCCTGGGAACATGACTGAGGTTTGATGGTTGAAACCTGTGGCCCGCGCACATGACTCAGGTTTGCTTCTGGAACCATGTGTCCTGGGAACATGACTGAGGTTTGATTTTGGAAACCTTTGGCCTGGGAAAATGACTGAGGTTTCATTGTGGAAACATGTGGCCTGGGATCATGACTGAGGTTTGATGGTGGAACACTCTGGCCTGGCAAAATGACTGAGGCTTGATTCTGGAACCCTGTGGCCCGGGAACATGAGAACGGTTTGATTCTGGAACCCTGTGGCCTTTAACATGACATCGGTGGATTCTGGAACCCTGTGGCCTGGGAACATGAGAACGGTTTGATTCTGGAACCCTGTGGCCTGGGAACATGAGTGAGGATTGATGGTGGAACCCTGTGGCCTGGCAACATGACTGAGGTTTGATACTGGAAGACTGTGGCCAGGAAACATGATATCGGGTTGATTCTGGAAACTTCTGTCCTGGGAACAAGACTGAGGTTTGATTCTGGAACCCTGTGTCCTGGGAATATGACAAAGGTTTGTTGCTGGAAGCCTGTTCCCTGGGTACATGACTGAGGTTTGATTCTGGACACCTGTGTCCTGAGAACATGAGTGATGTTTGATTGTTGAAACCTGTGGCCTGCGAACATGACTCAGGTTTGATTCTGGAACCATGTGTCCTGGGAATATGACTGAGGTTTGATTCTGGAAACCTTTGGCCTGAGAAAATGACTGAGGTTTCATTGTGGAAACATGTGGCCTGGGATCATGACTGAGGTTAGATGGTGGAACACTCTGGCCTGGCAAAATGACTGAGGCTTGATTCTGGAACCCTGTGGCCCGGGAACGTGACTGAGGTTTGATGGCAGAAACCTGTGGCCTGGCAACATGACTGACGTTTGATTCTGGATCCCTGTGGCCTGGGAACATGACTGAGGCGTGATTCTGGAAAACTGTGGCCTGGGAACATGACATCTGTTTAGATTGTGGAATACTGTGCCCCGGGAACCTGACTGAGCCTTGGTTCTGAAACCCTGTGGACTGGGAACATGACTGAGGTTTTATTCTGGAACCCTGTAGCCTGGGAACATAACTGAGGATTGATTCCGGAACCCTGTGGCCTGGGAACATGATACCGGTGGATTCTGGAACCCTGGGGACTGGGCATGTGACATCTGTTTAGATTGTGGAATACTGTGCCCCGGGAACCTGACTGAGCCTTGGTTCTGGAACCCTGTGGATTGGGAACATGACTGAGGTTTTATTCTAGAACCCTGTAGCCTGGAAACATAACTGAGGATTGATTCTCGAACCCTGTGGCCTGGGAACATGACATCGGTGGATTCTAGAACCCTGTGGCCTGGGAACATGTCTGAGGTTTGATGGTGGAAACCTGTGGCTTGGCAACATGACTAAGGTTTGATTCTGGAAGACTGTGGCCAGGAAGCATGATATCTGGTTGATTCTGGAAACTTGTGTCCTGGGAACATGACTGAGGTTTGTTTCTGGAAGCCTGTGCCCTGGGAACATGACTGAGGTTTGATTCTGGACACCTGTGTCCTGGGAACATGACTGAGGTTTGATGGTTGAAACCTGTGGCCCGCGAACATGACTCAGGTTTGATTCTGGAACCATGTGTCCTGGGAACATGACTGAGGTTTGATTTTGGAAACCTTTGGCCTGGGAAAATGACTGAGGTTTCATTGTGGAAACATGTGGCCTGGGATCATGACTGAGGTTTGATGGTGGAACACTCTGGCCTGGCAAAATTACTGAGGCTTGATTCTGGAACCCTGTGGCCCGGGAACGTGACTGAGGTTTGATGGCAGAAACCTGTGGCCTGGCAACATGACTGACGTTTGATTCTGGATCCCTGTGGCCTGGGAACATGACTGAGGCGTGATTCTGGAAAACTGTGGCCTGGGAACATGACATCTGTTTAGATTGTGGAATACTGTGCCCCGGGAACCTGACTGAGCCTTGGTTCTGAAACCCTGTGGACTGGGAACATGACTGAGGTTTTATTCTGGAACCCTGTAGCCTGGGAACATAACTGAGGATTGATTCTGGAACCCTGTGGCCTGGGAACATGATACCGGTGGATTCTGGAACCCTGGGGACTGGGCATGTGACATCTGTTTAGATTGTGGAATACTGTGCCCCGGGAACCTGACTGAGCCTTGGTTCTGGAACCCTGTGGATTGGGAACATGACTGAGGTTTTATTCTAGAACCCTGTAGCCTGGAAACATAACTGAGGATTGATTCTCGAACCCTGTGGCCTGGGAACATGACATCGGTGGATTCTAGAACCCTGTGGCCTGGGAACATGTCTGAGGTTTGATGGTGGAAACCTGTGGCTTGGCAACATGACTAAGGTTTGATTCTGGAAGACTGTGGCCAGGAATCATGATATCTGGTTGATTCTGGAAACTTGTGTCCTGGGAACATGACTGAGGTTTGTTTCTGGAAGCCTGTGCCCTGGGAACATGACTGAGGTTTGATTCTGGACACCTGTGTCCTGGGAACATGACTGAGGTTTGATGGTTGAAACCTGTGGCCCGCGCACATGACTCAGGTTTGCTTCTGGAACCATGTGTCCTGGGAACATGACTGAGGTTTGATTTTGGAAACCTTTGGCCTGGGAAAATGACTGAGGTTTCATTGTGGAAACATGTGGCCTGGGATCATGACTGAGGTTTGATGGTGGAACACTCTGGCCTGGCAAAATGACTGAGGCTTGATTCTGGAACCCTGTGGCCCGGGAACATGAGAACGGTTTGATTCTGGAACCCTGTGGCCTTTAACATGACATCGGTGGATTCTGGAACCCTGTGGCCTGGGAACATGAGAACGGTTTGATTCTGGAACCCTGTGGCCTGGGAACATGAGTGAGGATTGATGGTGGAACCCTGTGGCCTGGCAACATGACTGAGGTTTGATACTGGAAGACTGTGGCCAGGAAACATGATATCGGGTTGATTCTGGAAACTTCTGTCCTGGGAACAAGACTGAGGTTTGATTCTGGAACCCTGTGTCCTGGGAATATGACAAAGGTTTGTTGCTGGAAGCCTGTTCCCTGGGTACATGACTGAGGTTTGATTCTGGACACCTGTGTCCTGAGAACATGAGTGATGTTTGATTGTTGAAACCTGTGGCCTGCGAACATGACTCAGGTTTGATTCTGGAACCATGTGTCCTGGGAATATGACTGAGGTTTGATTCTGGAAACCTTTGGCCTGAGAAAATGACTGAGGTTTCATTGTGGAAACATGTGGCCTGGGATCATGACTGAGGTTAGATGGTGGAACACTCTGGCCTGGCAAAATGACTGAGGCTTGATTCTGGAACCCTGTGGCCCGGGAACGTGACTGAGGTTTGATGGCAGAAACCTGTGGCCTGGCAACATGACTGACGTTTGATTCTGGATCCCTGTGGCCTGGGAACATGACTGAGGCGTGATTCTGGAAAACTGTGGCCTGGGAACATGACATCTGTTTAGATTGTGGAATACTGTGCCCCGGGAACCTGACTGAGCCTTGGTTCTGAAACCCTGTGGACTGGGAACATGACTGAGGTTTTATTCTGGAACCCTGTAGCCTGGGAACATAACTGAGGATTGATTCCGGAACCCTGTGGCCTGGGAACATGATACCGGTGGATTCTGGAACCCTGGGGACTGGGCATGTGACATCTGTTTAGATTGTGGAATACTGTGCCCCGGGAACCTGACTGAGCCTTGGTTCTGGAACCCTGTGGATTGGGAACATGACTGAGGTTTTATTCTAGAACCCTGTAGCCTGGAAACATAACTGAGGATTGATTCTCGAACCCTGTGGCCTGGGAACATGACATCGGTGGATTCTAGAACCCTGTGGCCTGGGAACATGTCTGAGGTTTGATGGTGGAAACCTGTGGCTTGGCAACATGACTAAGGTTTGATTCTGGAAGACTGTGGCCAGGAAGCATGATATCTGGTTGATTCTGGAAACTTGTGTCCTGGGAACATGACTGAGGTTTGTTTCTGGAAGCCTGTGCCCTGGGAACATGACTGAGGTTTGATTCTGGACACCTGTGTCCTGGGAACATGACTGAGGTTTGATGGTTGAAACCTGTGGCCCGCGAACATGACTCAGGTTTGATTCTGGAACCATGTGTCCTGGGAACATGACTGAGGTTTGATTTTGGAAACCTTTGGCCTGGGAAAATGACTGAGGTTTCATTGTGGAAACATGTGGCCTGGGATCATGACTGAGGTTTGATGGTGGAACACTCTGGCCTGGCAAAATGACTGAGGCTTGATTCTGGAACCCTGTGGCCCGGGAACGTGACTGAGGTTTGATGGCAGAAACCTGTGGCCTGGCAACATGACTGACGTTTGATTCTGGATCCCTGTGGCCTGGGAACATGACTGAGGCGTGATTCTGGAAAACTGTGGCCTGGGAACATGACATCTGTTTAGATTGTGGAATACTGTGCCCCGGGAACCTGACTGAGCCTTGGTTCTGAAACCCTGTGGACTGGGAACATGACTGAGGTTTTATTCTGGAACCCTGTAGCCTGGGAACATAACTGAGGATTGATTCTGGAACCCTGTGGCCTGGGAACATGATACCGGTGGATTCTGGAACCCTGGGGACTGGGCATGTGACATCTGTTTAGATTGTGGAATACTGTGCCCCGGGAACCTGACTGAGCCTTGGTTCTGGAACCCTGTGGATTGGGAACATGACTGAGGTTTTATTCTAGAACCCTGTAGCCTGGAAACATAACTGAGGATTGATTCTCGAACCCTGTGGCCTGGGAACATGACATCGGTGGATTCTAGAACCCTGTGGCCTGGGAACATGTCTGAGGTTTGATGGTGGAAACCTGTGGCTTGGCAACATGACTAAGGTTTGATTCTGGAAGACTGTGGCCAGGAAGCATGATATCTGGTTGATTCTGGAAACTTGTGTCCTGGGAACATGACTGAGGTTTGTTTCTGGAAGCCTGTGCCCTGGGAACATGACTGAGGTTTGATTCTGGACACCTGTGTCCTGGGAACATGACTGAGGTTTGATGGTTGAAACCTGTGGCCCGCGAACATGACTCAGGTTTGATTCTGGAACCATGTGTCCTGGGAACATGACTGAGGTTTGATTTTGGAAACCTTTGGCCTGGGAAAATGACTGAGGTTTCATTGTGGAAACATGTGGCCTGGGATCATGACTGAGGTTTGATGGTGGAACACTCTGGCCTGGCAAAATGACTGAGGCTTGATTCTGGAACCCTGTGGCCCGGGAACGTGACTGAGGTTTGATGGCAGAAACCTGTGGCCTGGCAACATGACTGACGTTTGATTCTGGATCCCTGTGGCCTGGGAACATGACTGAGGCGTGATTCTGGAAAACTGTGGCCTGGGAACATGACATCTGTTTAGATTGTGGAATACTGTGCCCCGGGAACCTGACTGAGCCTTGGTTCTGAAACCCTGTGGACTGGGAACATGACTGAGGTTTTATTCTGGAACCCTGTAGCCTGGGAACATAACTGAGGATTGATTCTGGAACCCTGTGGCCTGGGAACATGATACCGGTGGATTCTGGAACCCTGGGGACTGGGCATGTGACATCTGTTTAGATTGTGGAATACTGTGCCCCGGGAACCTGACTGAGCCTTGGTTCTGGAACCCTGTGGATTGGGAACATGACTGAGGTTTTATTCTAGAACCCTGTAGCCTGGAAACATAACTGAGGATTGATTCTCGAACCCTGTGGCCTGGGAACATGACATCGGTGGATTCTAGAACCCTGTGGCCTGGGAACATGTCTGAGGTTTGATGGTGGAAACCTGTGGCTTGGCAACATGACTAAGGTTTGATTCTGGAAGACTGTGGCCAGGAAGCATGATATCTGGTTGATTCTGGAAACTTGTGTCCTGGGAACATGACTGAGGTTTGTTTCTGGAAGCCTGTGCCCTGGGAACATGACTGAGGTTTGATTCTGGACACCTGTGTCCTGGGAACATGACTGAGGTTTGATGGTTGAAACCTGTGGCCCGCGAACATGACTCAGGTTTGCTTCTGGAACCATGTGTCCTGGGAACATGACTGAGGTTTGATTTTGGAAACCTTTGGCCTGGGAAAATGACTGAGGTTTCATTGTGGAAACATGTGGCCTGGGATCATGACTGAGGTTTGATGGTGGAACACTCTGGCCTGGCAAAATGACTGAGGCTTGATTCTGGAACCCTGTGGCCCGGGAACGTGACTGAGGTTTGATGGCAGAAACCTGTGGCCTGGCAACATGACTGACGTTTGATTCTGGATCCCTGTGGCCTGGGAACATGACTGAGGCGTGATTCTGGAAAACTGTGGCCTGGGAACATGACATCTGTTTAGATTGTGGAATACTGTGCCCCGGGAACCTGACTGAGCCTTGGTTCTGAAACCCTGTGGACTGGGAACATGACTGAGGTTTTATTCTGGAACCCTGTAGCCTGGGAACATAACTGAGGATTGATTCTGGAACCCTGTGGCCTGGGAACATGATACCGGTGGATTCTGGAACCCTGGGGACTGGGCATGTGACATCTGTTTAGATTGTGGAATACTGTGCCCCGGGAACCTGACTGAGCCTTGGTTCTGGAACCCTGTGGATTGGGAACATGACTGAGGTTTTATTCTAGAACCCTGTAGCCTGGAAACATAACTGAGGATTGATTCTCGAACCCTGTGGCCTGGGAACATGACATCGGTGGATTCTAGAACCCTGTGGCCTGGGAACATGTCTGAGGTTTGATGGTGGAAACCTGTGGCTTGGCAACATGACTAAGGTTTGATTCTGGAAGACTGTGGCCAGGAAGCATGATATCTGGTTGATTCTGGAAACTTGTGTCCTGGGAACATAACTGAGGTTTGTTTCTGGAAGCCTGTGCCCTGGGAACATGACTGAGGTTTGATTCTGGACACCTGTGTCCTGGGAACATGACTGAGGTTTGATGGTTGAAACCTGTGGCCCGCGAACATGACTCAGGTTTGATTCTGGAACCATGTGTCCTGGGAACATGACTGAGGTTTGATTTTGGAAACCTTTGGCCTGGGAAAATGACTGAGGTTTCATTGTGGAAACATGTGGCCTGGGATCATGACTGAGGTTTGATGGTGGAACACTCTGGCCTGGCAAAATGACTGAGGCTTGATTCTGGAACCCTGTGGCCCGGGAACGTGACTGAGGTTTGATGGCAGAAACCTGTGGCCTGGCAACATGACTGACGTTTGATTCTGGATCCCTGTGGCCTGGGAACATGACTGAGGCGTGATTCTGGAAAACTGTGGCCTGGGAACATGACATCTGTTTAGATTGTGGAATACTGTGCCCCGGGAACCTGACTGAGCCTTGGTTCTGAAACCCTGTGGACTGGGAACATGACTGAGGTTTTATTCTGGAACCCTGTAGCCTGGGAACATAACTGAGGATTGATTCTGGAACCCTGTGGCCTGGGAACATGATACCGGTGGATTCTGGAACCCTGGGGACTGGGCATGTGACATCTGTTTAGATTGTGGAATACTGTGCCCCGGGAACCTGACTGAGCCTTGGTTCTGGAACCCTGTGGATTGGGAACATGACTGAGGTTTTATTCTAGAACCCTGTAGCCTGGAAACATAACTGAGGATTGATTCTCGAACCCTGTGGCCTGGGAACATGACATCGGTGGATTCTAGAACCCTGTGGCCTGGGAACATGTCTGAGGTTTGATGGTGGAAACCTGTGGCTTGGCAACATGACTAAGGTTTGATTCTGGAAGACTGTGGCCAGGAAGCATGATATCTGGTTGATTCTGGAAACTTGTGTCCTGGGAACATGACTGAGGTTTGTTTCTGGAAGCCTGTGCCCTGGGAACATGACTGAGGTTTGATTCTGGACACCTGTGTCCTGGGAACATGACTGAGGTTTGATGGTTGAAACCTGTGGCCCGCGCACATGACTCAGGTTTGCTTCTGGAACCATGTGTCCTGGGAACATGACTGAGGTTTGATTTTGGAAACCTTTGGCCTGGGAAAATGACTGAGGTTTCATTGTGGAAACATGTGGCCTGGGATCATGACTGAGGTTTGATGGTGGAACACTCTGGCCTGGCAAAATGACTGAGGCTTGATTCTGGAACCCTGTGGCCCGGGAACATGAGAACGGTTTGATTCTGGAACCCTGTGGCCTTTAACATGACATCGGTGGATTCTGGAACCCTGTGGCCTGGGAACATGAGAACGGTTTGATTCTGGAACCCTGTGGCCTGGGAACATGAGTGAGGATTGATGGTGGAACCCTGTGGCCTGGCAACATGACTGAGGTTTGATACTGGAAGACTGTGGCCAGGAAACATGATATCGGGTTGATTCTGGAAACTTCTGTCCTGGGAACAAGACTGAGGTTTGATTCTGGAACCCTGTGTCCTGGGAATATGACAAAGGTTTGTTGCTGGAAGCCTGTTCCCTGGGTACATGACTGAGGTTTGATTCTGGACACCTGTGTCCTGGGAACATGAGTGATGTTTGATTGTTGAAACCTGTGGCCTGCGAACATGACTCAGGTTTGATTCTGGAACCATGTGTCCTGGGAATATGACTGAGGTTTGATTCTGGAAACCTTTGGCCTGAGAAAATGACTGAGGTTTCATTGTGGAAACATGTGGCCTGGGATCATGACTGAGGTTAGATGGTGGAACACTCTGGCCTGGCAAAATGACTGAGGCTTGATTCTGGAACCCTGTGGCCCGGGAACGTGACTGAGGTTTGATGGCAGAAACCTGTGGCCTGGCAACATGACTGACGTTTGATTCTGGATCCCTGTGGCCTGGGAACATGACTGAGGCGTGATTCTGGAAAACTGTGGCCTGGGAACATGACATCTGTTTAGATTGTGGAATACTGTGCCCCGGGAACCTGACTGAGCCTTGGTTCTGAAACCCTGTGGACTGGGAACATGACTGAGGTTTTATTCTGGAACCCTGTAGCCTGGGAACATAACTGAGGATTGATTCCGGAACCCTGTGGCCTGGGAACATGATACCGGTGGATTCTGGAACCCTGGGGACTGGGCATGTGACATCTGTTTAGATTGTGGAATACTGTGCCGCGGGAACCTGACTGAGCCTTGGTTCTGGAACCCTGTGGATTGGGAACATGACTGAGGTTTTATTCTAGAACCCTGTAGCCTGGAAACATAACTGAGGATTGATTCTCGAACCCTGTGGCCTGGGAACATGACATCGGTGGATTCTAGAACCCTGTGGCCAGGGAACATGTCTGAGGTTTGATGGTGGAAACCTGTGGCTTGGCAACATGACTAAGGTTTGATTCTGGAAGACTGTGGCCAGGAAGCATGATATCTGGTTGATTCTGGAAACTTGTGTCCTGGGAACATGACTGAGGTTTGTTTCTGGAAGCCTGTGCCCTGGGAACATGACTGAGGTTTGATTCTGGACACCTGTGTCCTGGGAACATGACTGAGGTTTGATGGTTGAAACCTGTGGCCCGCGAACATGACTCAGGTTTGATTCTGGAACCATGTGTCCTGGGAACATGACTGAGGTTTGATTTTGGAAACCTTTGGCCTGGGAAAATGACTGAGGTTTCATTGTGGAAACATGTGGCCTGGGATCATGACTGAGGTTTGATGGTGGAACACTCTGGCCTGGCAAAATTACTGAGGCTTGATTCTGGAACCCTGTGGCCCGGGAACGTGACTGAGGTTTGATGGCAGAAACCTGTGGCCTGGCAACATGACTGACGTTTGATTTTGGATCCCTGTGGCCTGGGAACATGACTGAGGCGTGATTCTGGAAAACTGTGGCCTGGGAACATGACATCTGTTTAGATTGTGGAATACTGTGCCCCGGGAACCTGACTGAGCCTTGGTTCTGAAACCCTGTGGACTGGGAACATGACTGAGGTTTTATTCTGGAACCCTGTAGCCTGGGAACATAACTGAGGATTGATTCTGGAACCCTGTGGCCTGGGAACATGATACCGGTGGATTCTGGAACCCTGGGGACTGGGCATGTGACATCTGTTTAGATTGTGGAATACTGTGCCCCGGGAACCTGACTGAGCCTTGGTTCTGGAACCCTGTGGATTGGGAACATGACTGAGGTTTTATTCTAGAACCCTGTAGCCTGGAAACATAACTGAGGATTGATTCTCGAACCCTGTGGCCTGGGAACATGACATCGGTGGATTCTAGAACCCTGTGGCCTGGGAACATGTCTGAGGTTTGATGGTGGAAACCTGTGGCTTGGCAACATGACTAAGGTTTGATTCTGGAAGACTGTGGCCAGGAAGCATGATATCTGGTTGATTCTGGAAACTTGTGTCCTGGGAACATGACTGAGGTTTGTTTCTGGAAGCCTGTGCCCTGGGAACATGACTGAGGTTTGATTCTGGACACCTGTGTCCTGGGAACATGACTGAGGTTTGATGGTTGAAACCTGTGGCCCGCGAACATGACTCAGGTTTGATTCTGGAACCATGTGTCCTGGGAACATGACTGAGGTTTGATTTTGGAAACCTTTGGCCTGGGAAAATGACTGAGGTTTCATTGTGGAAACATGTGGCATGGGATCATGACTGAGGTTTGATGGTGGAACACTCTGGCCTGGCAAAATGACTGAGGCTTGATTCTGGAACCCTGTGGCCCGGGAACGTGACTGAGGTTTGATGGCAGAAACCTGTGGCCTGGCAACATGACTGACGTTTGATTCTGGATCCCTGTGGCCTGGGAACATGACTGAGGCGTGATTCTGGAAAACTGTGGCCTGGGAACATGACATCTGTTTAGATTGTGGAATACTGTGCCCCGGGAACCTGACTGAGCCTTGGTTCTGAAACCCTGTGGACTGGGAACATGACTGAGGTTTTATTCTGGAACCCTGTAGCCTGGGAACATAACTGAGGATTGATTCTGGAACCCTGTGGCCTGGGAACATGATACCGGTGGATTCTGGAACCCTGGGGACTGGGCATGTGACATCTGTTTTGATTGTGGAATACTGTGCCCCGGGAACCTGACTGAGCCTTGGTTCTGGAACCCTGTGGATTGGGAACATGACTGAGGTTTTATTCTAGAACCCTGTAGCCTGGAAACATAACTGAGGATTGATTCTCGAACCCTGTGGCCTGGGAACATGACATCGGTGGATTCTAGAACCCTGTGGCCTGGGAACATGTCTGAGGTTTGATGGTGGAAACCTGTGGCTTGGCAACATGACTAAGGTTTGATTCTGGAAGACTGTGGCCAGGAATCATGATATCTGGTTGATTCTGGAAACTTGTGTCCTGGGAACATGACTGAGGTTTGTTTCTGGAAGCCTGTGCCCTGGGAACATGACTGAGGTTTGATTCTGGACACCTGTGTCCTGGGAACATGACTGAGGTTTGATGGTTGAAACCTGTGGCCCGCGCACATGACTCAGGTTTGCTTCTGGAACCATGTGTCCTGGGAACATGACTGAGGTTTGATTTTGGAAACCTTTGGCCTGGGAAAATGACTGAGGTTTCATTGTGGAAACATGTGGCCTGGGATCATGACTGAGGTTTGATGGTGGAACACTCTGGCCTGGCAAAATGACTGAGGCTTGATTCTGGAACCCTGTGGCCCGGGAACATGAGAACGGTTTGATTCTGGAACCCTGTGGCCTTTAACATGACATCGGTGGATTCTGGAACCCTGTGGCCTGGGAACATGAGAACGGTTTGATTCTGGAACCCTGTGGCCTGGGAACATGAGTGAGGATTGATGGTGGAACCCTGTGGCCTGGCAACATGACTGAGGTTTGATACTGGAAGACTGTGGCCAGGAAACATGATATCGGGTTGATTCTGGAAACTTCTGTCCTGGGAACAAGACTGAGGTTTGATTCTGGAACCCTGTGTCCTGGGAATATGACAAAGGTTTGTTGCTGGAAGCCTGTTCCCTGGGTACATGACTGAGGTTTGATTCTGGACACCTGTGTCCTGAGAACATGAGTGATGTTTGATTGTTGAAACCTGTGGCCTGCGAACATGACTCAGGTTTGATTCTGGAACCATGTGTCCTGGGAATATGACTGAGGTTTGATTCTGGAAACCTTTGGCCTGAGAAAATGACTGAGGTTTCATTGTGGAAACATGTGGCCTGGGATCATGACTGAGGTTAGATGGTGGAACACTCTGGCCTGGCAAAATGACTGAGGCTTGATTCTGGAACCCTGTGGCCCGGGAACGTGACTGAGGTTTGATGGCAGAAACCTGTGGCCTGGCAACATGACTGACGTTTGATTCTGGATCCCTGTGGCCTGGGAACATGACTGAGGCGTGATTCTGGAAAACTGTGGCCTGGGAACATGACATCTGTTTAGATTGTGGAATACTGTGCCCCGGGAACCTGACTGAGCCTTGGTTCTGAAACCCTGTGGACTGGGAACATGACTGAGGTTTTATTCTGGAACCCTGTAGCCTGGGAACATAACTGAGGATTGATTCCGGAACCCTGTGGCCTGGGAACATGATACCGGTGGATTCTGGAACCCTGGGGACTGGGCATGTGACATCTGTTTAGATTGTGGAATACTGTGCCGCGGGAACCTGACTGAGCCTTGGTTCTGGAACCCTGTGGATTGGGAACATGACTGAGGTTTTATTCTAGAACCCTGTAGCCTGGAAACATAACTGAGGATTGATTCTCGAACCCTGTGGCCTGGGAACATGACATCGGTGGATTCTAGAACCCTGTGGCCTGGGAACATGTCTGAGGTTTGATGGTGGAAACCTGTGGCTTGGCAACATGACTAAGGTTTGATTCTGGAAGACTGTGGCCAGGAAGCATGATATCTGGTTGATTCTGGAAACTTGTGTCCTGGGAACATGACTGAGGTTTGTTTCTGGAAGCCTGTGCCCTGGGAACATGACTGAGGTTTGATTCTGGACACCTGTGTCCTGGGAACATGACTGAGGTTTGATGGTTGAAACCTGTGGCCCGCGAACATGACTCAGGTTTGATTCTGGAACCATGTGTCCTGGGAACATGACTGAGGTTTGATTTTGGAAACCTTTGGCCTGGGAAAATGACTGAGGTTTCATTGTGGAAACATGTGGCCTGGGATCATGACTGAGGTTTGATGGTGGAACACTCTGGCCTGGCAAAATGACTGAGGCTTGATTCTGGAACCCTGTGGCCCGGGAACGTGACTGAGGTTTGATGGCAGAAACCTGTGGCCTGGCAACATGACTGACGTTTGATTCTGGATCCCTGTGGCCTGGGAACATGACTGAGGCGTGATTCTGGAAAACTGTGGCCTGGGAACATGACATCTGTTTAGATTGTGGAATACTGTGCCCCGGGAACCTGACTGAGCCTTGGTTCTGAAACCCTGTGGACTGGGAACATGACTGAGGTTTTATTCTGGAACCCTGTAGCCTGGGAACATAACTGAGGATTGATTCTGGAACCCTGTGGCCTGGGAACATGATACCGGTGGATTCTGGAACCCTGGGGACTGGGCATGTGACATCTGTTTAGATTGTGGAATACTGTGCCCCGGGAACCTGACTGAGCCTTGGTTCTGGAACCCTGTGGATTGGGAACATGACTGAGGTTTTATTCTAGAACCCTGTAGCCTGGAAACATAACTGAGGATTGATTCTCGAACCCTGTGGCCTGGGAACATGACATCGGTGGATTCTAGAACCCTGTGGCCTGGGAACATGTCTGAGGTTTGATGGTGGAAACCTGTGGCTTGGCAACATGACTAAGGTTTGATTCTGGAAGACTGTGGCCAGGAAGCATGATATCTGGTTGATTCTGGAAACTTGTGTCCTGGGAACATGACTGAGGTTTGTTTCTGGAAGCCTGTGCCCTGGGAACATGACTGAGGTTTGATTCTGGACACCTGTGTCCTGGGAACATGACTGAGGTTTGATGGTTGAAACCTGTGGCCCGCGAACATGACTCAGGTTTGATTCTGGAACCATGTGTCCTGGGAACATGACTGAGGTTTGATTTTGGAAACCTTTGGCCTGGGAAAATGACTGAGGTTTCATTGTGGAAACATGTGGCATGGGATCATGACTGAGGTTTGATGGTGGAACACTCTGGCCTGGCAAAATGACTGAGGCTTGATTCTGGAACCCTGTGGCCCGGGAACGTGACTGAGGTTTGATGGCAGAAACCTGTGGCCTGGCAACATGACTGACGTTTGATTCTGGATCCCTGTGGCCTGGGAACATGACTGAGGCGTGATTCTGGAAAACTGTGGCCTGGGAACATGACATCTGTTTAGATTGTGGAATACTGTGCCCCGGGAACCTGACTGAGCCTTGGTTCTGAAACCCTGTGGACTGGGAACATGACTGAGGTTTTATTCTGGAACCCTGTAGCCTGGGAACATAACTGAGGATTGATTCTGGAACCCTGTGGCCTGGGAACATGATACCGGTGGATTCTGGAACCCTGGGGACTGGGCATGTGACATCTGTTTTGATTGTGGAATACTGTGCCCCGGGAACCTGACTGAGCCTTGGTTCTGGAACCCTGTGGATTGGGAACATGACTGAGGTTTTATTCTAGAACCCTGTAGCCTGGAAACATAACTGAGGATTGATTCTCGAACCCTGTGGCCTGGGAACATGACATCGGTGGATTCTAGAACCCTGTGGCCTGGGAACATGTCTGAGGTTTGATGGTGGAAACCTGTGGCTTGGCAACATGACTAAGGTTTGATTCTGGAAGACTGTGGCCAGGAATCATGATATCTGGTTGATTCTGGAAACTTGTGTCCTGGGAACATGACTGAGGTTTGTTTCTGGAAGCCTGTGCCCTGGGAACATGACTGAGGTTTGATTCTGGACACCTGTGTCCTGGGAACATGACTGAGGTTTGATGGTTGAAACCTGTGGCCCGCGCACATGACTCAGGTTTGCTTCTGGAACCATGTGTCCTGGGAACATGACTGAGGTTTGATTTTGGAAACCTTTGGCCTGGGAAAATGACTGAGGTTTCATTGTGGAAACATGTGGCCTGGGATCATGACTGAGGTTTGATGGTGGAACACTCTGGCCTGGCAAAATGACTGAGGCTTGATTCTGGAACCCTGTGGCCCGGGAACATGAGAACGGTTTGATTCTGGAACCCTGTGGCCTTTAACATGACATCGGTGGATTCTGGAACCCTGTGGCCTGGGAACATGAGAACGGTTTGATTCTGGAACCCTGTGGCCTGGGAACATGAGTGAGGATTGATGGTGGAACCCTGTGGCCTGGCAACATGACTGAGGTTTGATACTGGAAGACTGTGGCCAGGAAACATGATATCGGGTTGATTCTGGAAACTTCTGTCCTGGGAACAAGACTGAGGTTTGATTCTGGAACCCTGTGTCCTGGGAATATGACAAAGGTTTGTTGCTGGAAGCCTGTTCCCTGGGTACATGACTGAGGTTTGATTCTGGACACCTGTGTCCTGAGAACATGAGTGATGTTTGATTGTTGAAACCTGTGGCCTGCGAACATGACTCAGGTTTGATTCTGGAACCATGTGTCCTGGGAATATGACTGAGGTTTGATTCTGGAAACCTTTGGCCTGAGAAAATGACTGAGGTTTCATTGTGGAAACATGTGGCCTGGGATCATGACTGAGGTTAGATGGTGGAACACTCTGGCCTGGCAAAATGACTGAGGCTTGATTCTGGAACCCTGTGGCCCGGGAACGTGACTGAGGTTTGATGGCAGAAACCTGTGGCCTGGCAACATGACTGACGTTTGATTCTGGATCCCTGTGGCCTGGGAACATGACTGAGGCGTGATTCTGGAAAACTGTGGCCTGGGAACATGACATCTGTTTAGATTGTGGAATACTGTGCCCCGGGAACCTGACTGAGCCTTGGTTCTGAAACCCTGTGGACTGGGAACATGACTGAGGTTTTATTCTGGAACCCTGTAGCCTGGGAACATAACTGAGGATTGATTCTGGAACCCTGTGGCCTGGGAACATGATACCGGTGGATTCTGGAACCCTGGGGACTGGGCATGTGACATCTGTTTAGATTGTGGAATACTGTGCCGCGGGAACCTGACTGAGCCTTGGTTCTGGAACCCTGTGGATTGGGAACATGACTGAGGTTTTATTCTAGAACCCTGTAGCCTGGAAACATAACTGAGGATTGATTCTCGAACCCTGTGGCCTGGGAACATGACATCGGTGGATTCTAGAACCCTGTGGCCTGGGAACATGTCTGAGGTTTGATGGTGGAAACCTGTGGCTTGGCAACATGACTAAGGTTTGATTCTGGAAGACTGTGGCCAGGAAGCATGATATCTGGTTGATTCTGGAAACTTGTGTCCTGGGAACATGACTGAGGTTTGTTTCTGGAAGCCTGTGCCCTGGGAACATGACTGAGGTTTGATTCTGGACACCTGTGTCCTGGGAACATGACTGAGGTTTGATGGTTGAAACCTGTGGCCCGCGAACATGACTCAGGTTTGATTCTGGAACCATGTGTCCTGGGAACATGACTGAGGTTTGATTTTGGAAACCTTTGGCCTGGGAAAATGACTGAGGTTTCATTGTGGAAACATGTGGCCTGGGATCATGACTGAGGTTTGATGGTGGAACACTCTGGCCTGGCAAAATTACTGAGGCTTGATTCTGGAACCCTGTGGCCCGGGAACGTGACTGAGGTTTGATGGCAGAAACCTGTGGCCTGGCAACATGACTGACGTTTGATTCTGGATCCCTGTGGCCTGGGAACATGACTGAGGCGTGATTCTGGAAAACTGTGGCCTGGGAACATGACATCTGTTTAGATTGTGGAATACTGTGCCCCGGGAACCTGACTGAGCCTTGGTTCTGAAACCCTGTGGACTGGGAACATGACTGAGGTTTTATTCTGGAACCCTGTAGCCTGGGAACATAACTGAGGATTGATTCTGGAACCCTGTGGCCTGGGAACATGATACCGGTGGATTCTGGAACCCTGGGGACTGGGCATGTGACATCTGTTTAGATTGTGGAATACTGTGCCCCGGGAACCTGACTGAGCCTTGGTTCTGGAACCCTGTGGATTGGGAACATGACTGAGGTTTTATTCTAGAACCCTGTAGCCTGGAAACATAACTGAGGATTGATTCTCGAACCCTGTGGCCTGGGAACATGACATCGGTGGATTCTAGAACCCTGTGGCCTGGGAACATGTCTGAGGTTTGATGGTGGAAACCTGTGGCTTGGCAACATGACTAAGGTTTGATTCTGGAAGACTGTGGCCAGGAAGCATGATATCTGGTTGATTCTGGAAACTTGTGTCCTGGGAACATGACTGAGGTTTGTTTCTGGAAGCCTGTGCCCTGGGAACATGACTGAGGTTTGATTCTGGACACCTGTGTCCTGGGAACATGACTGAGGTTTGATGGTTGAAACCTGTGGCCCGCGAACATGACTCAGGTTTGATTCTGGAACCATGTGTCCTGGGAACATGACTGAGGTTTGATTTTGGAAACCTTTGGCCTGGGAAAATGACTGAGGTTTCATTGTGGAAACATGTGGCCTGGGATCATGACTGAGGTTTGATGGTGGAACACTCTGGCCTGGCAAAATGACTGAGGCTTGATTCTGGAACCCTGTGGCCCGGGAACGTGACTGAGGTTTGATGGCAGAAACCTGTGGCCTGGCAACATGACTGACGTTTGATTCTGGATCCCTGTGGCCTGGGAACATGACTGAGGCGTGATTCTGGAAAACTGTGGCCTGGGAACATGACATCTGTTTAGATTGTGGAATACTGTGCCCCGGGAACCTGACTGAGCCTTGGTTCTGAAACCCTGTGGACTGGGAACATGACTGAGGTTTTATTCTGGAACCCTGTAGCATGGGAACATAACTGAGGATTGATTCTGGAACCCTGTGGCCTGGGAACATGATACCGGTGGATTCTGGAACCCTGGGGACTGGGCATGTGACATCTGTTTAGATTGTGGAATACTGTGCCCCGGGAACCTGACTGAGCCTTGGTTCTGGAACCCTGTGGATTGGGAACATGACTGAGGTTTTATTCTAGAACCCTGTAGCCTGGAAACATAACTGAGGATTGATTCTCGAACCCTGTGGCCTGGGAACATGACATCGGTGGATTCTAGAACCCTGTGGCCTGGGAACATGTCTGAGGTTTGATGGTGGAAACCTGTGGCTTGGCAACATGACTAAGGTTTGATTCTGGAAGACTGTGGCCAGGAAGCATGATATCTGGTTGATTCTGGAAACTTGTGTCCTGGGAACATGACTGAGGTTTGTTTCTGGAAGCCTGTGCCCTGGGAACATGACTGAGGTTTGATTCTGGACACCTGTGTCCTGGGAACATGACTGAGGTTTGATGGTTGAAACCTGTGGCCCGCGAACATGACTCAGGTTTGATTCTGGAACCATGTGTCCTGGGAACATGACTGAGGTTTGATTTTGGAAACCTTTGGCCTGGGAAAATGACTGAGGTTTCATTGTGGAAACATGTGGCCTGGGATCATGACTGAGGTTTGATGGTGGAACACTCTGGCCTGGCAAAATTACTGAGGCTTGATTCTGGAACCCTGTGGCCCGGGAACGTGACTGAGGTTTGATGGCAGAAACCTGTGGCCTGGCAACATGACTGACGTTTGATTCTGGATCCCTGTGGCCTGGGAACATGACTGAGGCGTGATTCTGGAAAACTGTGGCCTGGGAACATGACATCTGTTTAGATTGTGGAATACTGTGCCCCGGGAACCTGACTGAGCCTTGGTTCTGAAACCCTGTGGACTGGGAACATGACTGAGGTTTTATTCTGGAACCCTGTAGCCTGGGAACATAACTGAGGATTGATTCTGGAACCCTGTGGCCTGGGAACATGATACCGGTGGATTCTGGAACCCTGGGGACTGGGCATGTGACATCTGTTTAGATTGTGGAATACTGTGCCCCGGGAACCTGACTGAGCCTTGGTTCTGGAACCCTGTGGATTGGGAACATGACTGAGGTTTTATTCTAGAACCCTGTAGCCTGGAAACATAACTGAGGATTGATTCTCGAACCCTGTGGCCTGGGAACATGACATCGGTGGATTCTAGAACCCTGTGGCCTGGGAACATGTCTGAGGTTTGATGGTGGAAACCTGTGGCTTGGCAACATGACTAAGGTTTGATTCTGGAAGACTGTGGCCAGGAAGCATGATATCTGGTTGATTCTGGAAACTTGTGTCCTGGGAACATGACTGAGGTTTGTTTCTGGAAGCCTGTGCCCTGGGAACATGACTGAGGTTTGATTCTGGACACCTGTGTCCTGGGAACATGACTGAGGTTTGATGGTTGAAACCTGTGGCCCGCGAACATGACTCAGGTTTGATTCTGGAACCATGTGTCCTGGGAACATGACTGAGGTTTGATTTTGGAAACCTTTGGCCTGGGAAAATGACTGAGGTTTCATTGTGGAAACATGTGGCATGGGATCATGACTGAGGTTTGATGGTGGAACACTCTGGCCTGGCAAAATGACTGAGGCTTGATTCTGGAACCCTGTGGCCCGGGAACGTGACTGAGGTTTGATGGCAGAAACCTGTGGCCTGGCAACATGACTGACGTTTGATTCTGGATCCCTGTGGCCTGGGAACATGACTGAGGCGTGATTCTGGAAAACTGTGGCCTGGGAACATGACATCTGTTTAGATTGTGGAATACTGTGCCCCGGGAACCTGACTGAGCCTTGGTTCTGAAACCCTGTGGACTGGGAACATGACTGAGGTTTTATTCTGGAACCCTGTAGCCTGGGAACATAACTGAGGATTGATTCTGGAACCCTGTGGCCTGGGAACATGATACCGGTGGATTCTGGAACCCTGGGGACTGGGCATGTGACATCTGTTTTGATTGTGGAATACTGTGCCCCGGGAACCTGACTGAGCCTTGGTTCTGGAACCCTGTGGATTGGGAACATGACTGAGGTTTTATTCTAGAACCCTGTAGCCTGGAAACATAACTGAGGATTGATTCTCGAACCCTGTGGCCTGGGAACATGACATCGGTGGATTCTAGAACCCTGTGGCCTGGGAACATGTCTGAGGTTTGATGGTGGAAACCTGTGGCTTGGCAACATGACTAAGGTTTGATTCTGGAAGACTGTGGCCAGGAAGCATGATATCTGGTTGATTCTGGAAACTTGTGTCCTGGGAACATGACTGAGGTTTGTTTCTGGAAGCCTGTGCCCTGGGAACATGACTGAGGTTTGATTCTGGACACCTGTGTCCTGGGAACATGACTGAGGTTTGATGGTTGAAACCTGTGGCCCGCGCACATGACTCAGGTTTGCTTCTGGAACCATGTGTCCTGGGAACATGACTGAGGTTTGATTTTGGAAACCTTTGGCCTGGGAAAATGACTGAGGTTTCATTGTGGAAACATGTGGCCTGGGATCATGACTGAGGTTTGATGGTGGAACACTCTGGCCTGGCAAAATGACTGAGGCTTGATTCTGGAACCCTGTGGCCCGGGAACATGAGAACGGTTTGATTCTGGAACCCTGTGGCCTTTAACATGACATCGGTGGATTCTGGAACCCTGTGGCCTGGGAACATGAGAACGGTTTGATTCTGGAACCCTGTGGCCTGGGAACATGAGTGAGGATTGATGGTGGAACCCTGTGGCCTGGCAACATGACTGAGGTTTGATACTGGAAGACTGTGGCCAGGAAACATGATATCGGGTTGATTCTGGAAACTTCTGTCCTGGGAACAAGACTGAGGTTTGATTCTGGAACCCTGTGTCCTGGGAATATGACAAAGGTTTGTTGCTGGAAGCCTGTTCCCTGGGTACATGACTGAGGTTTGATTCTGGACACCTGTGTCCTGGGAACATGAGTGATGTTTGATTGTTGAAACCTGTGGCCTGCGAACATGACTCAGGTTTGATTCTGGAACCATGTGTCCTGGGAATATGACTGAGGTTTGATTCTGGAAACCTTTGGCCTGAGAAAATGACTGAGGTTTCATTGTGGAAACATGTGGCCTGGGATCATGACTGAGGTTAGATGGTGGAACACTCTGGCCTGGCAAAATGACTGAGGCTTGATTCTGGAACCCTGTGGCCCGGGAACGTGACTGAGGTTTGATGGCAGAAACCTGTGGCCTGGCAACATGACTGACGTTTGATTCTGGATCCCTGTGGCCTGGGAACATGACTGAGGCGTGATTCTGGAAAACTGTGGCCTGGGAACATGACATCTGTTTAGATTGTGGAATACTGTGCCCCGGGAACCTGACTGAGCCTTGGTTCTGAAACCCTGTGGACTGGGAACATGACTGAGGTTTTATTCTGGAACCCTGTAGCCTGGGAACATAACTGAGGATTGATTACGGAACCCTGTGGCCTGGGAACATGATACCGGTGGATTCTGGAACCCTGGGGACTGGGCATGTGACATCTGTTTAGATTGTGGAATACTGTGCCGCGGGAACCTGACTGAGCCTTGGTTCTGGAACCCTGTGGATTGGGAACATGACTGAGGTTTTATTCTAGAACCCTGTAGCCTGGAAACATAACTGAGGATTGATTCTCGAACCCTGTGGCCTGGGAACATGACATCGGTGGATTCTAGAACCCTGTGGCCTGGGAACATGTCTGAGGTTTGATGGTGGAAACCTGTGGCTTGGCAACATGACTAAGGTTTGATTCTGGAAGACTGTGGCCAGGAAGCATGATATCTGGTTGATTCTGGAAACTTGTGTCCTGGGAACATGACTGAGGTTTGTTTCTGGAAGCCTGTGCCCTGGGAACATGACTGAGGTTTGATTCTGGACACCTGTGTCCTGGGAACATGACTGAGGTTTGATGGTTGAAACCTGTGGCCCGCGAACATGACTCAGGTTTGATTCTGGAACCATGTGTCCTGGGAACATGACTGAGGTTTGATTTTGGAAACCTTTGGCCTGGGAAAATGACTGAGGTTTCATTGTGGAAACATGTGGCCTGGGATCATGACTGAGGTTTGATGGTGGAACACTCTGGCCTGGCAAAATGACTGAGGCTTGATTCTGGAACCCTGTGGCCCGGGAACGTGACTGAGGTTTGATGGCAGAAACCTGTGGCCTGGCAACATGACTGACGTTTGATTCTGGATCCCTGTGGCCTGGGAACATGACTGAGGCGTGATTCTGGAAAACTGTGGCCTGGGAACATGACATCTGTTTAGATTGTGGAATACTGTGCCCCGGGAACCTGACTGAGCCTTGGTTCTGAAACCCTGTGGACTGGGAACATGACTGAGGTTTTATTCTGGAACCCTGTAGCCTGGGAACATAACTGAGGATTGATTCTGGAACCCTGTGGCCTGGGAACATGATACCGGTGGATTCTGGAACCCTGGGGACTGGGCATGTGACATCTGTTTAGATTGTGGAATACTGTGCCCCGGGAACCTGACTGAGCCTTGGTTCTGGAACCCTGTGGATTGGGAACATGACTGAGGTTTTATTCTAGAACCCTGTAGCCTGGAAACATAACTGAGGATTGATTCTCGAACCCTGTGGCCTGGGAACATGACATCGGTGGATTCTAGAACCCTGTGGCCTGGGAACATGTCTGAGGTTTGATGGTGGAAACCTGTGGCTTGGCAACATGACTAAGGTTTGATTCTGGAAGACTGTGGCCAGGAAGCATGATATCTGGTTGATTCTGGAAACTTGTGTCCTGGGAACATGACTGAGGTTTGTTTCTGGAAGCCTGTGCCCTGGGAACATGACTGAGGTTTGATTCTGGACACCTGTGTCCTGGGAACATGACTGAGGTTTGATGGTTGAAACCTGTGGCCCGCGAACATGACTCAGGTTTGATTCTGGAACCATGTGTCCTGGGAACATGACTGAGGTTTGATTTTGGAAACCTTTGGCCTGGGAAAATGACTGAGGTTTCATTGTGGAAACATGTGGCCTGGGATCATGACTGAGGTTTGATGGTGGAACACTCTGGCCTGGCAAAATGACTGAGGCTTGATTCTGGAACCCTGTGGCCCGGGAACGTGACTGAGGTTTGATGGCAGAAACCTGTGGCCTGGCAACATGACTGACGTTTGATTCTGGATCCCTGTGGCCTGGGAACATGACTGAGGCGTGATTCTGGAAAACTGTGGCCTGGGAACATGACATCTGTTTAGATTGTGGAATACTGTGCCCCGGGAACCTGACTGAGCCTTGGTTCTGAAACCCTGTGGACTGGGAACATGACTGAGGTTTTATTCTGGAACCCTGTAGCCTGGGAACATAACTGAGGATTGATTCTGGAACCCTGTGGCCTGGGAACATGATACCGGTGGATTCTGGAACCCTGGGGACTGGGCATGTGACATCTGTTTAGATTGTGGAATACTGTGCCCCGGGAACCTGACTGAGCCTTGGTTCTGGAACCCTGTGGATTGGGAACATGACTGAGGTTTTATTCTAGAACCCTGTAGCCTGGAAACATAACTGAGGATTGATTCTCGAACCCTGTGGCCTGGGAACATGACATCGGTGGATTCTAGAACCCTGTGGCCTGGGAACATGTCTGAGGTTTGATGGTGGAAACCTGTGGCTTGGCAACATGACTAAGGTTTGATTCTGGAAGACTGTGGCCAGGAAGCATGATATCTGGTTGATTCTGGAAACTTGTGTCCTGGGAACATGACTGAGGTTTGTTTCTGGAAGCCTGTGCCCTGGGAACATGACTGAGGTTTGATTCTGGACACCTGTGTCCTGGGAACATGACTGAGGTTTGATGGTTGAAACCTGTGGCCCGCGAACATGACTCAGGTTTGATTCTGGAACCATGTGTCCTGGGAACATGACTGAGGTTTGATTTTGGAAACCTTTGGCCTGGGAAAATGACTGAGGTTTCATTGTGGAAACATGTGGCATGGGATCATGACTGAGGTTTGATGGTGGAACACTCTGGCCTGGCAAAATGACTGAGGCTTGATTCTGGAACCCTGTGGCCCGGGAACGTGACTGAGGTTTGATGGCAGAAACCTGTGGCCTGGCAACATGACTGACGTTTGATTCTGGATCCCTGTGGCCTGGGAACATGACTGAGGCGTGATTCTGGAAAACTGTGGCCTGGGAACATGACATCTGTTTAGATTGTGGAATACTGTGCCCCGGGAACCTGACTGAGCCTTGGTTCTGAAACCCTGTGGACTGGGAACATGACTGAGGTTTTATTCTGGAACCCTGTAGCCTGGGAACATAACTGAGGATTGATTCTGGAACCCTGTGGCCTGGGAACATGATACCGGTGGATTCTGTAACCCTGGGGACTGGGCATGTGACATCTGTTTAGATTGTGGAATACTGTGCCCCGGGAACCTGACTGAGCCTTGGTTCTGGAACCCTGTGGATTGGGAACATGACTGAGGTTTTATTCTAGAACCCTGTAGCCTGGAAACATAACTGAGGATTGATTCTCGAACCCTGTGTCCTGGGAACATGACATCGGTGGATTCTAGAACCCTGTGGCCTGGGAACATGTCTGAGGTTTGATGGTGGAAACCTGTGGCTTGGCAACATGACTAAGGTTTGATTCTGGAAGACTGTGGCCAGGAAGCATGATATCTGGTTGATTCTGGAAACTTGTGTCCTGGGAACATGACTGAGGTTTGTTTCTGGAAGCCTGTGCCCTGGGAATATGACTGAGGTTTGATTCTGGACACCTGTGTCCTGGGAACATGACTGAGGTTTGATGGTTGAAACCTGTGGCCCGCGCACATGACTCAGGTTTGATTCTGGAACCATGTGTCCTGGGAACATGACTGAGGTTTGATTTTGGAAACCTTTGGCCTGGGAAAATGACTGAGGTTTCATTGTGGAAACATGTGGCCTGGGATCATGACTGAGGTTTGATGGTGGAACACTCTGGCCTGGCAAAATGACTGAGGCTTGATTCTGGAACCCTGTGGCCCGGGAACGTGACTGAGGTTTGATGGCAGAAACCTGTGGCCTGGCAACATGACTGACGTTTGATTCTGGATCCCTGTGGCCTGGGAACATGACTGAGGCGTGATTCTGGAAAACTGTGGCCTGGGAACATGACATCTGTTTAGATTGTGGAATACTGTGCCCCGGGAACCTGACTGAGCCTTGGTTCTGAAACCCTGTGGACTGGGAACATGACTGAGGTTTTATTCTGGAACCCTGTAGCCTGGGAACATAACTGAGGATTGATTCTGGAACCCTGTGGCCTGGGAACATGATACCGGTGGATTCTGGAACCCTGGGGACTGGGCATGTGACATCTGTTTAGATTGTGGAATACTGTGCCCCGGGAACCTGACTGAGCCTTGGTTCTGGAACCCTGTGGATTGGGAACATGACTGAGGTTTTATTCTAGAACCCTGTAGCCTGGAAACATAACTGAGGATTGATTCTCGAACCCTGTGGCCTGGGAACATGACATCGGTGGATTCTAGAACCCTGTGGCCTGGGAACATGTCTGAGGTTTGATGGTGGAAACCTGTGGCTTGGCAACATGACTAAGGTTTGATTCTGGAAGACTGTGGCCAGGAAGCATGATATCTGGTTGATTCTGGAAACTTGTGTCCTGGGAACATGACTGAGGTTTGTTTCTGGAAGCCTGTGCCCTGGGAACATGACTGAGGTTTGATTCTGGACACCTGTGTCCTGGGAACATGACTGAGGTTTGATGGTTGAAACCTGTGGCCCGCGCACATGACTCAGGTTTGATTCTGGAACCATGTGTCCTGGGAACATGACTGAGGTTTGATTTTGGAAACCTTTGGCCTGGGAAAATGACTGAGGTTTCATTGTGGAAACATGTGGCCTGGGATCATGACTGAGGTTTGATGGTGGAACACTCTGGCCTGGCAAAATGACTGAGGCTTGATTCTGGAACCCTGTGGCCCGGGAACATGAGAACGGTTTGATTCTGGAACCCTGTGGCCTTTAACATGACATCGGTGGATTCTGGAACCCTGTGGCCTGGGAACATGAGAACGGTTTGATTCTGGAACCCTGTGGCCTGGGAACATGAGTGAGGTTTGATGGTGGAACCCTGTGGCCTGGCAACATGACTGAGGTTTGATACTGGAAGACTGTGGCCAGGAAACATGATATCGGGTTGATTCTGGAAACTTCTGTCCTGGGAACAAGACTGAGGTTTGATTCTGGAACCCTGTGTCCTGGGAATATGACAAAGGTTTGTTGCTGGAAGCCTGTTCCCTGGGTACATGACTGAGGTTTGATTCTGGACACCTGTGTCCTGGGAACATGAGTGATGTTTGATTGTTGAAACCTGTGGCCTGCGAACATGACTCAGGTTTGATTCTGGAACCATGTGCCCTGGGAATATGACTGAGGTTTGATTTTGGAAACCTTTGGCCTGAGAAAATTACTGAGGTTTCATTGTGGAAACATGTGGCCTGGGATCATGACTGAGGTTTGATGGTGGAACACTCTGGCCTGGCAAAATGACTGAGGCTTGATTCTGGAACCCTGTGGCCCGGGAACGTGACTGAGGTTTGATGGCAGAAACCTGTGGCCTGGCAACATGACTGACGTTTGATTCTGGATCCCTGTGGCCTGGGAACATGACTGAGGCGTGATTCTGGAAAACTGTGGCCTGGGAACATGACATCTGTTTAGATTATGGAATACTGTGCCCCGGGAACCTGACTGAGCCTTGGTTCTGAAACCCTGTGGACTGGGAACATGACTGAGGTTTTATTCTGGAACCCTGTAGCCTGGGAACATAACTGAGGATTGATTCTGGAACCCTGTGGCCTGGGAACATGATACCGGTGGATTCTGGAACACTGGGGACTGGGCATGTGACATCTGTTTAGATTGTGGAATACTGTGCCCCGGGAACCTGACTGAGCCTTGGTTCTGGAACCCTGTGGATTGGGAACATGACTGAGGTTTTATTCTAGAACCCTGTAGCCTGGAAACATAACTGAGGATTGATTCTCGAACCCTGTGGCCTGGGAACATGACATCGGTGGATTCTAGAACCCTGTGGCCTGGGAACATGTCTGAGGTTTGATGGTGGAAACCTGTGGCTTGGCAACATGACTAAGGTTTGATTCTGGAAGACTGTGGCCAGGAAGCATGATATCTGGTTGATTCTGGAAACTTGTGTCCTGGGAACATGACTGAGGTTTGTTTTTGGAAGCCTGTGCCCTGGGAACATGACTGAGGTTTGATTCTGGACACCTGTGTCCTGGGAACATGACTGAGGTTTGATGGTTGAAACCTGTCCCGCGCACATGACTCAGGTTTGATTCTGGAACCATGTGTGCTGGGAACATGACTGAGGTTTGATTTTGGAAACCTTTGGCCTGGGAAAATGACTGAGGTTTCATTGTGGAAACATGTGGCCTGGGATCATGACTGAGGTTTGATGGTGGAACACTCTGGCCTGGCAAAATGACTGAGGCTTGATTCTGGAACCCTGTGGCCCGGGAACGTGACTGAGGTTTGATGGCAGAAACCTGTGGCCTGGCAACATGACTGACGTTTGATTCTGGATCCCTGTGGCCTGGGAACATGACTGAGGCGTGATTCTGGAAAACTGTGGCCTGGGAACATGACATCTGTTTAGATTGTGGAATACTGTGCCCCGGGAACCTGACTGAGCCTTGGTTCTGAAACCCTGTGGACTGGGAACATGACTGAGGTTTTATTCTGGAACCCTGTAGCCTGGGAACATAACTGAGGATTGATTCTGGAACCCTGTGGCCTGGGAACATGATACCGGTGGATTCTGGAACCCTGGGGACTGGGCATGTGACATCTGTTTAGATTGTGGAATACTGTGCCCCGGGAACCTGACTGAGCCTTGGTTCTGGAACCCTGTGGACTGGGAACATGACTGAGGTTTTATTCTGGAACCCTGTAGCCTGGGAACATAACTGAGGATTGATTCTTGAACCCTGAGGCCTGGAAAACATGACATCGGCGGATTCTGGAACCCTGTGACCTGGGAACATGTCTGAGCTTTGATGGTGGAAACCTGTTGCCTGGCAACATTTCTGAGGTTTGATTCTTGAATACTGTGGCCAGGGAACATGTCTGAGGTTTGATGGTGGAAACTTGTGGCTTGGCAACATGTCTGAGGTTTGATTCTGGAAGACTGTGGCCAGGATCCATGATATCGGGTTGATTCTGGAAACTTGTGTCCTGGGAACAAGACTCAGGTTTGATTCTGGAATCCATTGGCCTGGGAACATGACTGATGTTAGAGTGTGGAATCCTGTGGCCTGGGAACATGACACCGGTTTGGATTCTGGTACCCTGTTGCCTGGGAACATGAAATCGGTTTGATTCTGGAAACCTGTGGCCTGGGAATATGACTGAGGTTTTATTTTGGAACCCTGTAGCCTGGGAACATAACTGAGGATTGATTCTGGAACCCTGTGGCCTGGGAACATGATATCGGTGGTTTCTGGAACCCTGTGGCCTGGGAACATGAGAACGGTTTGATTCTGGAACCCTGTGGCCTGGGAACATGTCTGAGGTTTGATGGTGGAAACCTGTGGCTTGGCAAAATGACTAAGGTTTGATTCTGGAAGACTGTGGCCAGGAACCATGATATCGGGTTGATTCTGGAAACTTGTGTCCTGGGAACAAGACTGAGGTTTGATTCTGGAAACCTGTGGCCTGGGAACATGACTGAGGTTTCTTTCTGGAAGCCTGTTCCCTGGCAACATGACTGAGGTTTGATTCTGGACACCTGTGTCCTGGGAACATGACTGAAGTTTGATTGTAGAAACCTGTGGCCTGCGAACATGACTCATGTTTGATTCTGGAACCATGTGTCCTAGGAACATGACTGATGTTTGATTCTGGAAACCTTTGGCCTGGGAAAATGACTGAGGTTTCATTGTGGAAATATGTGGCCTGGTATCATGAGTGAGGTTTGATGGTGGAACACTCTGGCCTGGCAAAATGACTGAGGCTTGATTCTGGAACCCTGTGGCCTGGGAACATGTCATCGGTGGATTCTGGAAACCTGTGGCCTGGGAACATGAGAACGGTTTGATTCTGGAACCCTGTGGCCTGGGAACATGTCTGAGGTTTGATGGTGGAAACCTGTGGCTTGGCAACATGACTAAGGTTTGATTCTGGAAGACTGTGGCCAGGAACCATGATATCGGGTTGATTCTGGAAACTTGTGTCCTGGGAACAAGACTGAGGTTTGATTTTGGAAACCTGTGTCCTGGGAACATGACTGAGGTTTCATTGTTGAAACCTTTGGCCTGGGAAAATGACTGAGGTTTCATTGTGGAAACATGTGGCCTGGGATCATGACTGAGGTTTGATGGTGGAACACTCTGGCCTGGCAAAATGACTGAGGCTTGATTCTGGAACCCTGTGGCCCGGGAACATGAGAACGGTTTGATTCTGGAACCCTGTGGCCTTTAACATGACATCGCTGGATTCTGGAACCCTGTGGCCTGGGAACATGAGAACGGTTTGATTCTGGAACCCTGTGGCCTGGGAACATGAGTGAGGATTGATGGTGGAACCCTGTGGCCTGGCAACATGACTGAGGTTTGATACTGGAAGACTGTGGCCAGGAAACATGATATCGGTTTGATTCTGGAAACTTCTGTCCTGGGAACAAGACTGAGGTTTGATTCTGGAACCCTGTGTCCTGGGAATATGACAAAGGTTTGTTGCTGGAAGCCTGTTCCCTGGGTACATGACTGAGGTTTGATTCTGGACACCTGTGTCCTGGGAACATGAGTGATGTTTGATTGTTGAAACCTGTGGCCTGCGAACATGACTCAGGTTTGATTCTGGAACCCTGTGTCCTGGGAATATGACTGAGGTTTGATTCTGGAAACCTTTGGCCTGAGAAAATGACTGAGGTTTCATTGTGGAAACATGTGGCCTGGGATCATGACTGAGGTTTGATGGTGGAACACTCTGGCCTGGCAAAATGACTGAGGCTTGATTCTGGAACCCTGTGGCCCGGGAACGTGACTGAGGTTTGATGGCAGAAACCTGTGGCCTGGCAACATGACTGACATTTGATTCTGGATCCCTGTGGCCTGGGAACATGACTGAGGCGTGATTCTGGAAAACTGTGGCCTGGGAACATGATATCTGTTTAGATTGTGGAATACTGTGCCCCGGGAACATGACTGAGCCTTGGTTCTGAAACCCTTTGGACTGGGAACATGACTGAGGTTTTATTCTGGAACCCTGTAGCCTTGGAACATAACTGAGGATTGATTCTGGAACCCTGTGGCCTGGGAACATGATACCGGTGGATTCTGGAACCCTGGGGACTGGGCATGTGACATATGTTTAGATTGTGGAATACTGTGCCCCGGGAACCTGACTGAGCCTTGGTTCTGGAACCCTGTGGATTGGGAACATGACTGAGGTTTTATTCTAGAACCCTGTAGCCTGGAAACATAACTGAGGATTGATTCTCGAACCCTGTGGCCTGGGAACATGACATCGGTGGATTCTAGAACCCTGTGGTCTGGGAACATGTCTGAGGTTTGATGGTGGAAACCTGTGGCTTGGCAACATGACTAAGGTTTGATTCTGGAAGACTGTGGCCAGGAAGCATGATATCTGGTTGATTCTGGAAACTTGTGTCCTGGGAACATGACTGAGGTTTGTTTCTGGAAGCCTGTGCCCTGGGAACATGACTGAGGTTTGATTCTGGACACCTGTGTCCTGGGAACATGACTGAGGTTTGATGGTTGAAACCTGTGGCCCGCGCACATGACTCAGGTTTGATTCTGGAACCATGTGTCCTGGGAACATGACTGAGGTTTGATTTTGGAAACCTTTGGCCTGGGAAAATGACTGAGGTTTCATTGTGGAAACATGTGGCCTGGGATCATGACTGAGGTTTGATGGTGGAACACTCTGGCCTGGCAAAATGACTGAGGCTTGATTCTGGAACCCTGTGGCCCGGGAACATGAGAACGGTTTGATTCTGGAACCCTGTGGCCTTTAACATGACATCGGTGGATTCTGGAACCCTGTGGCCTGGGAACATGAGAACGGTTTGATTCTGGAACCCTGTGGCCTGGGAACATGAGTGAGGATTGATGGTGGAACCCTGTGGCCTGGCAACATGACTGAGGTTTGATACTGGAAGACTGTTGCCAGGAAACATGATATCGGGTTGATTCTGGAAACTTCTGTCCTGGGAACAAGACTGAGGTTTGATTCTGGAACCCTGTGTCCTGGGAATATGACAAAGGTTTGTTGCTGGAAGCCTGTTCCCTGGGTACATGACTGAGGTTTGATTCTGGACACCTGTGTCCTGGGAACATGAGTGATGTTTGATTGTTGAAACCTGTGGCCTGCGAACATGACTCAGGTTTGATTCTGGAACCATGTGTCCTGGGAATATGACTGAGGTTTGATTCTGGAAACCTTTGGCCTGAGAAAATGACTGAGGTTTCATTGTGGAAACATGTGGCCTGGGATCATGACTGAGGTTTGATGGTGGAACACTCTGGCCTGGCAAAATGACTGAGGCTTGATTCTGGAACCCTGTGGCCCGGGAACGTGACTGAGGTTTGATGGCAGAAACCTGTGGCCTGGCAACATGACTGACGTTTGATTCTGGATCCCTGTGGCCTGGGAACATGACTGAGGCGTGATTCTGGAAAACTGTGGCCTGGGAACATGACATCTGTTTAGATTGTGGAATACTGTGCCCCGGGAACCTGACTGAGCCTTGGTTCTGAAACCCTGTGGACTGGGAACATGACTGAGGTTTTATTCTGGAACCCTGTAGCCTGGGAACATAACTGAGGATTGATTCTGGAACCCTGTGGCCTGGGAACATGATACCGGTGGATTCTGGAACCCTGGGGACTGGGCATGTGACATCTGTTTAGATTGTGGAATACTGTGCCCCGGGAACCTGACTGAGCCTTGGTTCTGGAACCCTGTGGATTGGGAACATGACTGAGGTTTTATTCTAGAACCCTGTAGCCTGGAAACATAACTGAGGATTGATTCTCGAACCCTGTGTCCTGGGAACATGACATCGGTGGATTCTAGAACCCTGTGGCCTGGGAACATGTCTGAGGTTTGATGGTGGAAACCTGTGGCTTGGCAACATGACTAAGGTTTGATGCTGGAAGACTGTGGCCAGGAAGCATGATATCTGCTTGATTATGGAAACTTGTGTCCTGGGAACATGACTGAGGTTTGTTTCTGGAAGCCTGTGCCCTGGGAACATGACTGAGGTTTGATTCTGGACACCTGTATCCTGGGAACATGACTGAGGTTTGATGGTTGAAACCTGTGGCCCGCGCACATGAATCAGGTTTGATTCTGGAACCATGTGTCCTGGGAACATGACTGAGGTTTGATTCTGGAAACCTTTGGCCTGGGAAAATGACTGAGGTTTCATTGTGGAAACATGTGGCCTGGGATCATGACTGAGGTTTGATGGTGGAACACTCTGGCCTGGCAAAATGACTGAGGCTTGATTCTGGAACCCTGTGGCCCGGGAACATGAGAACGGTTTGATTCTGGAACCTTGTGGCCTGGGAACATGAGTGAGGATTGATGGTGGAAACCTGTGGCCTGGCAACATGACTGAGGTTTGATACTGGAAGACTGTGGCCAGGAAACATGATATCGGGTTGATTCTGGAAACTTCTGTCCTGGGAACAAGACTGAGGTTTGATTCTGGAACCCTGTGTCCTGGGAATATGACAAAGGTTTGTTGCTGGAAGCCTGTTCCCTGGGTACATGACTGAGGTTTGATTCTGGACACCTGTGTCCTGGGAACATGAGTGATGTTTGATTGTTGAAACCTGTGGCCTGCGAACATGACTCAGGTTTGATTCTGGAACCATGTGTCCTGGGAATATGACTGAGGTTTGATTCTGGAAACCTTTGGCCTGAGAAAAAGACTGAGGTTTCATTGTGGAAACATGTGGCCTGGGATCATGACTGAGGTTTGATGGTGGAACACTCTGGCCTGGCAAAATGACTGAGGCTTGATTCTGGAACCCTGTGGCCCGGGAACGTGACTGAGGTTTGATGGCAGAAACCTGTGGCCTGGCAACATGACTGACGTTTGATTCTGGATCCCTGTGGCCTGGGAACATGACTGAGGCGTGATTCTCGAAAACTGTGGCCTGGGAACATGACATCTGTTTAGATTGTGGAATACTGTGCCCCGGGAACCTGACTGAGCCTTGGTTCTGAAACCCTGTGGACTGGGAACATGACTGAGGTTTTATTCTGGAACCCTGTAGCCTGGGAACATAACTGCGGATTGATTCTGGAACCCTGTGGCCTGGGAACATGATACCGGTGGATTCTGGAACCCTGGGGACTGGGCATGTGACATCTGTTTAGATTGTGGAATACTGTGGCCCGGGAACCTGGCTGAGCCTTGGTTCTGGAACCCTGTGGATTGGGAACATGACTGAGGTTTTATTCTAGAACCCTGTAGCCTGGAAACATAACTGAGGATTGATTCTCGAACCCTGTGGCCTGGGAACATGACATCGGTGGATTCTAGAACCCTGTGGCCTGGGAACATGTCTGAGGTTTGATGGTGGAAACCTGTGGCTTGGCAACATGACTAAGGTTTGATTCTGGAAGACTGTGGCCAGGAAGCATGATATCTGGTTGATTCTGGAAACTTGTGTCCTGGGAACATGACTGAGGTTTGTTTCTGGAAGCCTGTGCCCTGGGAACATGACTGAGGTTTGATTCTGGACACCTGTGTCCTGGGAACATGACTGAGGTTTGATGGTTGAAACCTGTGGCCCGCGCACATGACTCAGGTTTGATTCTGGAACCATGTGTCCTGGGAACATGACTGAGGTTTGATTCTGGAAACCTTTGGCCTGGGAAAATGACTGAGGTTTCATTGTGGAAACATGTGGCCTGGGATCATGACTGAGGTTTGATGGTGGAACACTCTGGCCTGGCAAAATGACTGAGGCTTGATTCTGGAACCCTGTGGCCCGGGAACATGAGAACGGTTTGATTCTGGAACCCTGTGGCCTTTAACATGACATCGGTGGATTCTGGAACCCTGTGGCCTGGGAACATGAGAACGGTTTGATTCTGGAACCCTGTGGCCTGGGAACATGAGTGAGGTTTGATGGTGGAACCCTGTGGCCTGGCAACATGACTGAGGTTTGATACTGGAAGACTGTGGCCAGGAAACATGATATCGGGTTGATTCTGGAAACTTCTGTCCTGGGAACAAGACTGAGGTTTGATTCTGGAACCCTGTGTCCTGGGAATATGACAAAGGTTTGTTGCTGGAAGCCTGTTCCCTGGGTACATGACTGAGGTTTGATTCTGGACACCTGTGTCCTGGGAACATGAGTGATGTTTGATTGTTGAAACCTGTGGCCTGCGAACATGACTCAGGTTTGATTCTGGAACCATGTGCCCTGGGAATATGACTGAGGTTTGATTTTGGAAACCTTTGGCCTGAGAAAATGACTGAGGTTTCATTGTGGAAACATGTGGCCTGGGATCATGACTGAGGTTTGATGGTGGAACACTCTGGCCTGGCAAAATGACTGAGGCTTGATTCTGGAACCCTGTGGCCCGGGAACGTGACTGAGGTTTGATGGCAGAAACCTGTGGCCTGGCAACATGACTGACGTTTGATTCTGGATCCCTGTGGCCTGGGAACATGACTGAGGCGTGATTCTGGAAAACTGTGGCCTGGGAACATGACATCTGTTTAGATTGTGGAATACTGTGCCCCGGGAACCTGACTGAGCCTTGGTTCTGAAACCCTGTGGACTGGGAACATGACTGAGGTTTTATTCTGGAACCCTGTAGCCTGGGAACATAACTGAGGATTGATTCTGGAACCCTGTGGCCTGGGAACATGATACCGGTGGATTCTGGAACCCTGGGGACTGGGCATGTGACATCTGTTTAGATTGTGGAATACTGTGCCCCGGGAACCTGACTGAGCCTTGGTTCTGGAACCCTGTGGACTGGGAACATGACTGAGGTTTTATTCTGGAACCCTGTAGCCTGGGAACATAACTGAGGATTGATTCTTGAACCCTGAGGCCTGGAAAACATGACATCGGCGGATTCTGGAACCCTGTGACCTGGGAACATGTCTGAGCTTTGATGGTGGAAACCTGTTGCCTGGCAACATTTCTGAGGTTTGATTCTTGAAGACTGTGGCCAGGGAACATGTCTGAGGTTTGATGGTGGAAACTTGTGGCTTGGCAACATGTCTGAGGTTTGATTCTGGAAGACTGTGGCCAGGATCCATGATATCGGGTTGATTCTGGAAACTTGTGTCCTGGGAACAAGACTCAGGTTTGATTCTGGAATCCATTGGCCTGGGAACATGACTGATGTTAGAGTGTGGAATCCTGTGGCCTGGGAACATGACACCGGTTTGGATTCTGGTACCCTGTTGCCTGGGAACATGAAATCGGTTTGATTCTGGAAACCTGTGGCCTGGGAATATGACTGAGGTTTTATTCTGGAACCCTGTAGCCTGGAAACATAACTGAGGATTGATTCTCGAACCCTGTGGCCTGGGAACATGACATCGGTGGATTCTAGAACCCTGTGGCCTGGGAACATGTCTGAGGTTTGATGGTGGAAACCTGTGGCTTGGCAAAATGACTAAGGTTTGATTCTGGAAGACTGTGGCCAGGAACCATGATATCGGGTTGATTCTGGAAACTTGTGTCCTGGGAACAAGACTGAGGTTTGATTCTGGAAACCTGTGGCCTGGGAACATGACTGAGGTTTCTTTCTGGAAGCCTGTTCCCTGGCAACATGACTGAGGTTTGATTCTGGACACCTGTGTCCTGGGAACATGACTGAAGTTTGATTGTAGAAACCTGTGGCCTGCGAACATGACTCATGTTTGATTCTGGAACCATGTGTCCTAGGAACATGACTGATGTTTGATTCTGGAAACCTTTGGCCTGGGAAAATGACTGAGGTTTCATTGTGGAAATATGTGGCCTGGTATCATGAGTGAGGTTTGATGGTGGAACACTCTGGCCTGGCAAAATGACTGAGGCTTGATTCTGGAACCCTGTGGCCTGGGAACATGTCATCGGTGGATTCTGGAAACCTGTGGCCTGGGAACATGAGAACGGTTTGATTCTGGAACCCTGTGGCCTGGGAACATGTCTGAGGTTTGATGGTGGAAACCTGTGGCTTGGCAACATGACTAAGGTTTGATTCTGGAAGACTGTGGCCAGGAACCATGATATCGGGTTGATTCTGGAAACTTGTGTCCTGGGAACAAGACTGAGGTTTGATTTTGGAAACCTGTGTCCTGGGAACATGACTGAGGTTTCATTGTTGAAACCTTTGGCCTGGGAAAATGACTGAGGTTTCATTGTGGAAACATGTGGCCTGGGATCATGACTGAGGTTTGATGGTGGAACACTCTGGCCTGGCAAAATGACTGAGGCTTGATTCTGGAACCCTGTGGCCCGGGAACATGAGAACGGTTTGATTCTGGAACCCTGTGGCCTTTAACATGACATCGCTGGATTCTGGAACCCTGTGGCCTGGGAACATGAGAACGGTTTGATTCTGGAACCCTGTGGCCTGGGAACATGAGTGAGGATTGATGGTGGAACCCTGTGGCCTGGCAACATGACTGAGGTTTGATACTGGAAGACTGTGGCCAGGAAACATGATATCGGTTTGATTCTGGAAACTTCTGTCCTGGGAACAAGACTGAGGTTTGATTCTGGAACCCTGTGTCCTGGGAATATGACAAAGGTTTGTTGCTGGAAGCCTGTTCCCTGGGTACATGACTGAGGTTTGATTCTGGACACCTGTGTCCTGGGAACATGAGTGATGTTTGATTGTTGAAACCTGTGGCCTGCGAACATGACTCAGGTTTGATTCTGGAACCCTGTGTCCTGGGAATATGACTGAGGTTTGATTCTGGAAACCTTTGGCCTGAGAAAATGACTGAGGTTTCATTGTGGAAACATGTGGCCTGGGATCATGACTGAGGTTTGATGGTGGAACACTCTGGCCTGGCAAAATGACTGAGGCTTGATTCTGGAACCCTGTGGCCCGGGAACGTGACTGAGGTTTGATGGCAGAAACCTGTGGCCTGGCAACATGACTGACATTTGATTCTGGATCCCTGTGGCCTGGGAACATGACTGAGGCGTGATTCTGGAAAACTGTGGCCTGGGAACATGACATCTGTTTAGATTGTGGAATACTGTGCCCCGGGAACATGACTGAGCCTTGGTTCTGAAACCCTTTGGACTGGGAACATGACTGAGGTTTTATTCTGGAACCCTGTAGCCTTGGAACATAACTGAGGATTGATTCTGGAACCCTGTGGCCTGGGAACATGATACCGGTGGATTCTGGAACCCTGCGGACTGGGCATGTGACATATGTTTAGATTGTGGAATACTGTGCCCCGGGAACCTGACTGAGCCTTGGTTCTGGAACCCTGTGGATTGGGAACATGACTGAGGTTTTATTCTAGAACCCTGTAGCCTGGAAACATAACTGAGGATTGATTCTCGAACCCTGTGGCCTGGGAACATGACATCGGTGGATTCTAGAACCCTGTGGTCTGGGAACATGTCTGAGGTTTGATGGTGGAAACCTGTGGCTTGGCAACATGACTAAGGTTTGATTCTGGAAGACTGTGGCCAGGAAGCATGATATCTGGTTGATTCTGGAAACTTGTGTCCTGGGAACATGACTGAGGTTTGTTTCTGGAAGCCTGTGCCCTGGGAACATGACTGAGGTTTGATTCTGGACACCTGTGTCCTGGGAACATGACTGAGGTTTGATGGTTGAAACCTGTGGCCCGCGCACATGACTCAGGTTTGATTCTGGAACCATGTGTCCTGGGAACATGACTGAGGTTTGATTTTGGAAACCTTTGGCCTGGGAAAATGACTGAGGTTTCATTGTGGAAACATGTGGCCTGGGATCATGACTGAGGTTTGATGGTGGAACACTCTGGCCTGGCAAAATGACTGAGGCTTGATTCTGGAACCCTGTGGCCCGGGAACATGAGAACGGTTTGATTCTGGAACCCTGTGGCCTTTAACATGACATCGGTGGATTCTGGAACCCTGTGGCCTGGGAACATGAGAACGGTTTGATTCTGGAACCCTGTGGCCTGGGAACATGAGTGAGGATTGATGGTGGAACCCTGTGGCCTGGCAACATGACTGAGGTTTGATACTGGAAGACTGTTGCCAGGAAACATGATATCGGGTTGATTCTGGAAACTTCTGTCCTGGGAACAAGACTGAGGTTTGATTCTGGAACCCTGTGTCCTGGGAATATGACAAAGGTTTGTTGCTGGAAGCCTGTTCCCTGGGTACATGACTGAGGTTTGATTCTGGACACCTGTGTCCTGGGAACATGAGTGATGTTTGATTGTTGAAACCTGTGGCCTGCGAACATGACTCAGGTTTGATTCTGGAACCATGTGTCCTGGGAATATGACTGAGGTTTGATTCTGGAAACCTTTGGCCTGAGAAAATGACTGAGGTTTCATTGTGGAAACATGTGGCCTGGGATCATGACTGAGGTTTGATGGTGGAACACTCTGGCCTGGCAAAATGACTGAGGCTTGATTCTGGAACCCTGTGGCCCGGGAACGTGACTGAGGTTTGATGGCAGAAACCTGTGGCCTGGCAACATGACTGACGTTTGATTCTGGATCCCTGTGGCCTGGGAACATGACTGAGGCGTGATTCTGGAAAACTGTGGCCTGGGAACATGACATCTGTTTAGATTGTGGAATACTGTGCCCCGGGAACCTGACTGAGCCTTGGTTCTGAAACCCTGTGGACTGGGAACATGACTGAGGTTTTATTCTGGAACCCTGTAGCCTGGGAACATAACTGAGGATTGATTCTGGAACCCTGTGGCCTGGGAACATGATACCGGTGGATTCTGGAACCCTGGGGACTGGGCATGTGACATCTGTTTAGATTGTGGAATACTGTGCCCCGGGAACCTGACTGAGCCTTGGTTCTGGAACCCTGTGGATTGGGAACATGACTGAGGTTTTATTCTAGAACCCTGTAGCCTGGAAACATAACTGAGGATTGATTCTCGAACCCTGTGTCCTGGGAACATGACATCGGTGGATTCTAGAACCCTGTGGCCTGGGAACATGTCTGAGGTTTGATGGTGGAAACCTGTGGCTTGGCAACATGACTAAGGTTTGATTCTGGAAGACTGTGGCCAGGAAGCATGATATCTGCTTGATTATGGAAACTTGTGTCCTGGGAACATGACTGAGGTTTGTTTCTGGAAGCCTGTGCCCTGGGAACATGACTGAGGTTTGATTCTGGACACCTGTATCCTGGGAACATGACTGAGGTTTGATGGTTGAAACCTGTGGCCCGCGCACATGAATCAGGTTTGATTCTGGAACCATGTGTCCTGGGAACATGACTGAGGTTTGATTCTGGAAACCTTTGGCCTGGGAAAATGACTGAGGTTTCATTGTGGAAACATGTGGCCTGGGATCATGACTGAGGTTTGATGGTGGAACACTCTGGCCTGGCAAAATGACTGAGGCTTGATTCTGGAACCCTGTGGCCCGGGAACATGAGAACGGTTTGATTCTGGAACCTTGTGGCCTGGGAACATGAGTGAGGATTGATGGTGGAAACCTGTGGCCTGGCAACATGACTGAGGTTTGATACTGGAAGACTGTGGCCAGGAAACATGATATCGGGTTGATTCTGGAAACTTCTGTCCTGGGAACAAGACTGAGGTTTGATTCTGGAACCCTGTGTCCTGGGAATATGACAAAGGTTTGTTGCTGGAAGCCTGTTCCCTGGGTACATGACTGAGGTTTGATTCTGGACACCTGTGTCCTGGGAACATGAGTGATGTTTGATTGTTGAAACCTGTGGCCTGCGAACATGACTCAGGTTTGATTCTGGAACCATGTGTCCTGGGAATATGACTGAGGTTTGATTCTGGAAACCTTTGGCCTGAGAAAAAGACTGAGGTTTCATTGTGGAAACATGTGGCCTGGGATCATGACTGAGGTTTGATGGTGGAACACTCTGGCCTGGCAAAATGACTGAGGCTTGATTCTGGAACCCTGTGGCCCGGGAACGTGACTGAGGTTTGATGGCAGAAACCTGTGGCCTGGCAACATGACTGACGTTTGATTCTGGATCCCTGTGGCCTGGGAACATGACTGAGGCGTGATTCTGGAAAACTGTGGCCTGGGAACATGACATCTGTTTAGATTGTGGAATACTGTGCCCCGGGAACCTGACTGAGCCTTGGTTCTGAAACCCTGTGGACTGGGAACATGACTGAGGTTTTATTCTGGAACCCTGTAGCCTGGGAACATAACTGCGGATTGATTCTGGAACCCTGTGGCCTGGGAACATGATACCGGTGGATTCTGGAACCCTGGGGACTGGGCATGTGACATCTGTTTAGATTGTGGAATACTGTGGCCCGGGAACCTGGCTGAGCCTTGGTTCTGGAACCCTGTGGATTGGGAACATGACTGAGGTTTTATTCTAGAACCCTGTAGCCTGGAAACATAACTGAGGATTGATTCTCGAACCCTGTGGCCTGGGAACATGACATCGGTGGATTCTAGAACCCTGTGGCCTGGGAACATGTCTGAGGTTTGATGGTGGAAACCTGTGGCTTGGCAACATGACTAAGGTTTGATTCTGGAAGACTGTGGCCAGGAAGCATGATATCTGGTTGATTCTGGAAACTTGTGTCCTGGGAACATGACTGAGGTTTGTTTCTGGAAGCCTGTGCCCTGGGAACATGACTGAGGTTTGATTCTGGACACCTGTGTCCTGGGAACATGACTGAGGTTTGATGGTTGAAACCTGTGGCCCGCGCACATGACTCAGGTTTGATTCTGGAACCATGTGTCCTGGGAACATGACTGAGGTTTGATTCTGGAAACCTTTGGCCTGGGAAAATGACTGAGGTTTCATTGTGGAAACATGTGGCCTGGGATCATGACTGAGGTTTGATGGTGGAACACTCTGGCCTGGCAAAATGACTGAGGCTTGATTCTGGAACCCTGTGGCCCGGGAACATGAGAACGGTTTGATTCTGGAACCCTGTGGCCTTTAACATGACATCGGTGGATTCTGGAACCCTGTGGCCTGGGAACATGAGAACGGTTTGATTCTGGAACCCTGTGGCCTGGGAACATGAGTGAGGTTTGATGGTGGAACCCTGTGGCCTGGCAACATGACTGAGGTTTGATACTGGAAGACTGTGGCCAGGAAACATGATATCGGGTTGATTCTGGAAACTTCTGTCCTGGGAACAAGACTGAGGTTTGATTCTGGAACCCTGTGTCCTGGGAATATGACAAAGGTTTGTTGCTGGAAGCCTGTTCCCTGGGTACATGACTGAGGTTTGATTCTGGACACCTGTGTCCTGGGAACATGAGTGATGTTTGATTGTTGAAACCTGTGGCCTGCGAACATGACTCAGGTTTGATTCTGGAACCATGTGTCCTGGGAATATGACTGAGGTTTGATTCTGGAAACCTTTGGCCTGAGAAAATGACTGAGGTTTCATTGTGGAAACATGTGGCCTGGGATCATGACTGAGGTTTGATGGTGGAACACTCTGGCCTGGCAAAATGACTGAGGCTTGATTCTGGAACCCTGTGGCCCGGGAACGTGACTGAGGTTTGATGGCAGAAACCTGTGGCCTGGCAACATGACTGACGTTTGATTCTGGATCCCTGTGGCCTGGGAACATGACTGAGGCGTGATTCTGGAAAACTGTGGCCTGGGAACATGACATCTGTTTAGATTGTGGAATACTGTGCCCCGGGAACCTGACTGAGCCTTGGTTCTGAAACCCTGTGGACTGGGAACATGACTGAGGTTTTATTCTGGAACCCTGTAGCCTGGGAACATAACTGAGGATTGATTCTGGAACCCTGTGGCCTGGGAACATGATACCGGTGGATTCTGGAACCCTGGGGACTGGGCATGTGACATCTGTTTAGATTGTGGAATACTGTGCCCCGGGAACCTGACTGAGCCTTGGTTCTGGAACCCTGTGGATTGGGAACATGACTGAGGTTTTATTCTAGAACCCTGTAGCCTGGAAACATAACTGAGGATTGATTCTCGAACCCTGTGTCCTGGGAACATGACATCGGTGGATTCTAGAACCCTGTGGCCTGGGAACATGTCTGAGGTTTGATGGTGGAAACCTGTGGCTTGGCAACATGACTAAGGTTTGATTCTGGAAGACTGTGGCCAGGAAGCATGATATCTGCTTGATTCTGGAAACTTGTGTCCTGGGAACATGACTGAGGTTTGTTTCTGGAAGCCTGTGCCCTGGGAACATGACTGAGGTTTGATTCTGGACACCTGTATCCTGGGAACATGACTGAGGTTTGATGGTTGAAACCTGTGGCCCGCGCACATGAATCAGGTTTGATTCTGGAACCATGTGTCCTGGGAACATGACTGAGGTTTGATTCTGGAAACCTTTGGCCTGGGAAAATGACTGAGGTTTCATTGTGGAAACATGTGGCCTGGGATCATGACTGAGGTTTGATGGTGGAACACTCTGGCCTGGCAAAATGACTGAGGCTTGATTCTGGAACCCTGTGGCCCGGGAACATGAGAACGGTTTGATTCTGGAACCTTGTGGCCTGGGAACATGAGTGAGGATTGATGGTGGAAACCTGTGGCCTGGCAACATGACTGAGGTTTGATACTGGAAGACTGTGGCCAGGAAACATGATATCGGGTTGATTCTGGAAACTTCTGTCCTGGGAACAAGACTGAGGTTTGATTCTGGAACCCTGTGTCCTGGGAATATGACAAAGGTTTGTTGCTGGAAGCCTGTTCCCTGGGTACATGACTGAGGTTTGATTCTGGACACCTGTGTCCTGGGAACATGAGTGATGTTTGATTGTTGAAACCTGTGGCCTGCGAACATGACTCAGGTTTGATTCTGGAACCATGTGTCCTGGGAATATGACTGAGGTTTGATTCTGGAAACCTTTGGCCTGAGAAAAAGACTGAGGTTTCATTGTGGAAACATGTGGCCTGGGATCATGACTGAGGTTTGATGGTGGAACACTCTGGCCTGGCAAAATGACTGAGGCTTGATTCTGGAACCCTGTGGCCCGGGAACGTGACTGAGGTTTGATGGCAGAAACCTGTGGCCTGGCAACATGACTGACGTTTGATTCTGGATCCCTGTGGCCTGGGAACATGACTGAGGCGTGATTCTGGAAAACTGTGGCCTGGGAACATGACATCTGTTTAGATTGTGGAATACTGTGCCCCGGGAACCTGACTGAGCCTTGGTTCTGAAACCCTGTGGACTGGGAACATGACTGAGGTTTTATTCTGGAACCCTGTAGCCTGGGAACATAACTGCGGATTGATTCTGGAACCCTGTGGCCTGGGAACATGATACCGGTGGATTCTGGAACCCTGGGGACTGGGCATGTGACATCTGTTTAGATTGTGGAATACTGTGGCCCGGGAACCTGGCTGAGCCTTGGTTCTGGAACCCTGTGGATTGGGAACATGACTGAGGTTTTATTCTAGAACCCTGTAGCCTGGAAACATAACTGAGGATTGATTCTCGAACCCTGTGGCCTGGGAACATGACATCGGTGGATTCTAGAACCCTGTGGCCTGGGAACATGTCTGAGGTTTGATGGTGGAAACCTGTGGCTTGGCAACATGACTAAGGTTTGATTCTGGAAGACTGTGGCCAGGAAGCATGATATCTGCTTGATTCTGGAAACTTGTGTCCTGGGAACATGACTGAGGTTTGTTTCTGGAAGCCTGTGCCCTGGGAACATGACTGAGGTTTGATTCTGGACACCTGTATCCTGGGAACATGACTGAGGTTTGATGGTTGAAACCTGTGGCCCGCGCACATGAATCAGGTTTGATTCTGGAACCATGTGTCCTGGGAACATGACTGAGGTTTGATTCTGGAAACCTTTGGCCTGGGAAAATGACTGAGGTTTCATTGTGGAAACATGTGGCCTGGGATCATGACTGAGGTTTGATGGTGGAACACTCTGGCCTGGCAAAATGACTGAGGCTTGATTCTGGAACCCTGTGGCCCGGGAACATGAGAACGGTTTGATTCTGGAACCTTGTGGCCTGGGAACATGAGTGAGGATTGATGGTGGAAACCTGTGGCCTGGCAACATGACTGAGGTTTGATACTGGAAGACTGTGGCCAGGAAACATGATATCGGGTTGATTCTGGAAACTTCTGTCCTGGGAACAAGACTGAGGTTTGATTCTGGAACCCTGTGTCCTGGGAATATGACAAAGGTTTGTTGCTGGAAGCCTGTTCCCTGGGTACATGACTGAGGTTTGATTCTGGACACCTGTGTCCTGGGAACATGAGTGATGTTTGATTGTTGAAACCTGTGGCCTGCGAACATGACTCAGGTTTGATTCTGGAACCATGTGTCCTGGGAATATGACTGAGGTTTGATTCTGGAAACCTTTGGCCTGAGAAAAAGACTGAGGTTTCATTGTGGAAACATGTGGCCTGGGATCATGACTGAGGTTTGATGGTGGAACACTCTGGCCTGGCAAAATGACTGAGGCTTGATTCTGGAACCCTGTGGCCCGGGAACGTGACTGAGGTTTGATGGCAGAAACCTGTGGCCTGGCAACATGACTGACGTTTGATTCTGGATCCCTGTGGCCTGGGAACATGACTGAGGCGTGATTCTGGAAAACTGTGGCCTGGGAACATGACATCTGTTTAGATTGTGGAATACTGTGCCCCGGGAACCTGACTGAGCCTTGGTTCTGAAACCCTGTGGACTGGGAACATGACTGAGGTTTTATTCTGGAACCCTGTAGCCTGGGAACATAACTGCGGATTGATTCTGGAACCCTGTGGCCTGGGAACATGATACCGGTGGATTCTGGAACCCTGGGGACTGGGCATGTGACATCTGTTTAGATTGTGGAATACTGTGGCCCGGGAACCTGGCTGAGCCTTGGTTCTGGAACCCTGTGGATTGGGAACATGACTGAGGTTTTATTCTAGAACCCTGTAGCCTGGAAACATAACTGAGGATTGATTCTCGAACCCTGTGGCCTGGGAACATGACATCGGTGGATTCTAGAACCCTGTGGCCTGGGAACATGTCTGAGGTTTGATGGTGGAAACCTGTGGCTTGGCAACATGACTAAGGTTTGATTCTGGAAGACTGTGGCCAGGAAGCATGATATCTGGTTGATTCTGGAAACTTGTGTCCTGGGAACATGACTGAGGTTTGTTTCTGGAAGCCTGTGCCCTGGGAACATGACTGAGGTTTGATTCTGGACACCTGTGTCCTGGGAACATGACTGAGGTTTGATGGTTGAAACCTGTGGCCCGCGCACATGACTCAGGTTTGATTCTGGAACCATGTGTCCTGGGAACATGACTGAGGTTTGATTTTGGAAACCTTTGGCCTGGGAAAATGACTGAGGTTTCATTGTGGAAACATGTGGCCTGGGATCATGACTGAGGTTTGATGGTGGAACACTCTGGCCTGGCAAAATGACTGAGGCTTGATTCTGGAACCCTGTGGCCCGGGAACGTGACTGAGGTTTGATGGCAGAAACCTGTGGCCTGGCAACATGACTGACGTTTGCTTCTGGATCCCTGTGGCCTGGGAACATGACTGAGGCGTGATTCTGGAAAACTGTGGCCTGGGAACATGACATCTGTTTAGATTGTGGAATACTGTGCCCCGGGAACCTGACTGAGCCTTGGTTCTGAAACCCTGTGGACTGGGAACATGACTGAAGTTTTATTCTGGAACCCTGTAGCCTGGGAACATAACTGAGGATTGATTCTGGAACCCTGTGGCCTGGGAACATGATACCGGTGGATTCTGGAACCCTGGGGACTGGGCATGTGACATCTGTTTAGATTGTGGAATACTGTGCCCCGGGAACCTGACTGAGCCTTGGTTCTGGAACCCTGTGGATTGGGAACATGACTGAGGTTTTATTCTAGAACCCTGTAGCCTGGAAACATAACTGAGGATTGATTCTCGAACCCTGTGTCCTGGGAACATGACATCGGTGGATTCTAGAACCCTGTGGCCTGGGAACATGTCTGAGGTTTGATGGTGGAAACCTGTGGCTTGGCAACATGACTAAGGTTTGATTCTGGAAGACTGTGGCCAGGAAGCATGATATCTGCTTGATTCTGGAAACTTGTGTCCTGGGAACATGACTGAGGTTTGTTTCTGGAAGCCTGTGCCCTGGGAACATGACTGAGGTTTGATTCTGGACACCTGTATCCTGGGAACATGACTGAGGTTTGATGGTTGAAACCTGTGGCCCGCGCACATGAATCAGGTTTGATTCTGGAACCATGTGTCCTGGGAACATGACTGAGGTTTGATTCTGGAAACCTTTGGCCTGGGAAAATGACTGAGGTTTCATTGTGGAAACATGTGGCCTGGGATCATGACTGAGGTTTGATGGTGGAACACTCTGGCCTGGCAAAATGACTGAGGCTTGATTCTGGAACCCTGTGGCCCGGGAACATGAGAACGGTTTGATTCTGGAACCTTGTGGCCTGGGAACATGAGTGAGGATTGATGGTGGAAACCTGTGGCCTGGCAACATGACTGAGGTTTGATACTGGAAGACTGTGGCCAGGAAACATGATATCCGGTTGATTCTGGAAACTTCTGTCCTGGGAACAAGACTGAGGTTTGATTCTGGAACCCTGTGTCCTGGGAATATGACAAAGGTTTGTTGCTGGAAGCCTGTTCCCTGGGTACATGACTGAGGTTTGATTCTGGACACCTGTGTCCTGGGAACATGAGTGATGTTTGATTGTTGAAACCTGTGGCCTGCGAACATGACTCAGGTTTGATTCTGGAACCATGTGTCCTGGGAATATGACTGAGGTTTGATTCTGGAAACCTTTGGCCTGAGAAAAAGACTGAGGTTTCATTGTGGAAACATGTGGCCTGGGATCATGACTGAGGTTTGATGGTGGAACACTCTGGCCTGGCAAAATGACTGAGGCTTGATTCTGGAACCCTGTGGCCCGGGAACGTGACTGAGGTTTGATGGCAGAAACCTGTGGCCTGGCAACATGACTGACGTTTGATTCTGGATCCCTGTGGCCTGGGAACATGACTGAGGCGTGATTCTGGAAAACTGTGGCCTGGGAACATGACATCTGTTTAGATTGTGGAATACTGTGCCCCGGGAACCTGACTGAGCCTTGGTTCTGAAACCCTGTGGACTGGGAACATGACTGAGGTTTTATTCTGGAACCCTGTAGCCTGGGAACATAACTGCGGATTGATTCTGGAACCCTGTGGCCTGGGAACATGATAGCGGTGGATTCTGGAACCCTGGGGACTGGGCATGTGACATCTGTTTAGATTGTGGAATACTGTGGCCCGGGAACCTGGCTGAGCCTTGGTTCTGGAACCCTGTGGATTGGGAACATGACTGAGGTTTTATTCTAGAACCCTGTAGCCTGGAAACATAACTGAGGATTGATTCTCGAACCCTGTGGCCTGGGAACATGACATCGGTGGATTCTAGAACCCTGTGGCCTGGGAACATGTCTGAGGTTTGATGGTGGAAACCTTTGGCTTGGCAACATGACTAAGGTTTGATTCTGGAAGACTGTGGCCAGGAAGCATGATATCTGGTTGATTCTGGAAACTTGTGTCCTGGGAACATGACTGAGGTTTGTTTCTGGAAGCCTGTGCCCTGGGAACATGACTGAGGTTTGATTCTGGACACCTGTGTCCTGGGAACATGACTGAGGTTTGATGGTTGAAACCTGTGGCCCGCGCACATGACTCAGGTTTGATTCTGGAACCATGTGTCCTGGGAACATGACTGAGGTTTGATTTTGGAAACCTTTGGCCTGGGAAAATGACTGAGGTTTCATTGTGGAAACATGTGGCCTGGGATCATGACTGAGGTTTGATGGTGGAACACTCTGGCCTGGCAAAATGACTGAGGCTTGATTCTGGAACCCTGTGGCCCGGGAACATGAGAACGGTTTGATTCTGGAACCCTGTGGCCTTTAACATGACATCGGTGGATTCTGGAACCCTGTGGCCTGGGAACATGAGAACGGTTTGATTCTGGAACCCTGTGGCCTGGGAACATGAGTGAGGATTGATGGTGGAACCCTGTGGCCTGGCAACATGACTGAGGTTTGATACTGGAAGACTGTGGCCAGGAAACATGATATCGGGTTGATTCTGGAAACTTCTGTCCTGGGAACAAGACTGAGGTTTGATTCTGGAACCCTGTGTCCTGGGAATATGACAAAGGTTTGTTGCTGGAAGCCTGTTCCCTGGGTACATGACTGAGGTTTGATTCTGGACACCTGTGTCCTGGGAACATGAGTGATGTTTGATTGTTGAAACCTGTGGCCTGCGAACATGACTCAGGTTTGATTCTGGAACCCTGTGTCCTGGGAATATGACTGAGGTTTGATTCTGGAAACCTTTGGCCTGAGAAAATGACTGAGGTTTCATTGTGGAAACATGTGGCCTGGGATCATGACTGAGGTTTGATGGTGGAACACTCTGGCCTGGCAAAATGACTGAGGCTTGATTCTGGAACCCTGTGGCCCGGGAACGTGACTGAGGTTTGATGGCAGAAACCTGTGGCCTGGCAACATGACTGACGTTTGATTCTGGATCCCTGTGGCCTGGGAACATGACTGAGGCGTGATTCTGGAAAACTGTGGCCTGGGAACATGACATCTGTTTAGATTGTGGAATACTGTGCCCCGGGAACCTGACTGAGCCTTGGTTCTGAAACCCTGTGGACTGGGAACATGACTGAGGTTTTATTCTGGAACCCTGTAGCCTGGGAACATAACTGAGGATTGATTCTGGAACCCTGTGGCCTGGGAACATGATACCGGTGGATTCTGGAACCCTGGGGACTGGGCATGTGACATCTGTTTAGATTGTGGAATACTGTGGCCCGGGAACCTGGCTGAGCCTTGGTTCTGGAACCCTGTGGATTGGGAACATGACTGAGGTTTTATTCTAGAACCCTGTAGCCTGGAAACATAACTGAGGATTGATTCTCGAACCCTGTGGCCTGGGAACATGACATCGGTGGATTCTAGAACCCTGTGGCCTGGGAACATGTCTGAGGTTTGATGGTGGAAACCTGTGGCTTGGCAACATGACTAAGGTTTGATTCTGGAAGACTGTGGCCAGGAAGCATGATATCTGGTTGATTCTGGAAACTTGTGTCCTGGGAACATGACTGAGGTTTGTTTCTGGAAGCCTGTGCCCTGGGAACATGACTGAGGTTTGATTCTGGACACCTGTGTCCTGGGAACATGACTGAGGTTTGATGGTTGAAACCTGTGGCCCGCGCACATGACTCAGGTTTGATTCTGGAACCATGTGTCCTGGGAACATGACTGAGGTTTGATTTTGGAAACCTTTGGCCTGGGAAAATGACTGAGGTTTCATTGTGGAAACATGTGGCCTGGGATCATGACTGAGGTTTGATGGTGGAACACTCTGGCCTGGCAAAATGACTGAGGCTTGATTCTGGAACCCTGTGGCCCGGGAACATGAGAACGGTTTGATTCTGGAACCCTGTGGCCTTTAACATGACATCGGTGGATTCTGGAACCCTGTGGCCTGGGAACATGAGAACGGTTTGATTCTGGAACCCTGTGGCCTGGGAACATGAGTGAGGATTGATGGTGGAACCCTGTGATCTGGCAACATGACTGAGGTTTGATACTGGAAGACTGTGGCCAGGAAACATGATATCGGGTTGATTCTGGAAACTTCTGTCCTGGGAACAAGACTGAGGTTTGATTCTGGAACCCTGTGTCCTGGGAATATGACAAAGGTTTGTTGCTGGAAGCCTGTTCCCTGGGTACATGACTGAGGTTTGATTCTGGACACCTGTGTCCTGGGAACATGAGTGATGTTTGATTGTTGAAACCTGTGGCCTGCGAACATGACTCAGGTTTGATTCTGGAACCATGTGTCCTGGGAATATGACTGAGGTTTGATTCTGGAAACCTTTGGCCTGAGAAAAAGACTGAGGTTTCATTGTGGAAACATGTGGCCTGGGATCATGACTGAGGTTTGATGGTGGAACACTCTGGCCTGGCAAAATGACTGAGGCTTGATTCTGGAACCCTGTGGCCCGGGAACGTGACTGAGGTTTGATGGCAGAAACCTGTGGCCTGGCAACATGACTGACGTTTGATTCTGGATCCCTGTGGCCTGGGAACATGACTGAGGCGTGATTCTGGAAAACTGTGGCCTGGGAACATGACATCTGTTTAGATTGTGGAATACTGTGCCCCGGGAACCTGACTGAGCCTTGGTTCTGAAACCCTGTGGACTGGGAACATGACTGAGGTTTTATTCTGGAACCCTGTAGCCTGGGAACATAACTGCGGATTGATTCTGGAACCCTGTGGCCTGGGAACATGATACCGGTGGATTCTGGAACCCTGGGGACTGGGCATGTGACATCTGTTTAGATTGTGGAATACTGTGGCCCGGGAACCTGGCTGAGCCTTGGTTCTGGAACCCTGTGGATTGGGAACATGACTGAGGTTTTATTCTAGAACCCTGTAGCCTGGAAACATAACTGAGGATTGATTCTCGAACCCTGTGGCCTGGGAACATGACATCGGTGGATTCTAGAACCCTGTGGCCTGGGAACATGTCTGAGGTTTGATGGTGGAAACCTGTGGCTTGGCAACATGACTAAGGTTTGATTCTGGAAGACTGTGGCCAGGAAGCATGATATCTGGTTGATTCTGGAAACTTGTGTCCTGGGAACATGACTGAGGTTTGTTTCTGGAAGCCTGTGCCCTGGGAACATGACTGAGGTTTGATTCTGGACACCTGTGTCCTGGGAACATGACTGAGGTTTGATGGTTGAAACCTGTGGCCCGCGCACATGACTCAGGTTTGATTCTGGAACCATGTGTCCTGGGAACATGACTGAGGTTTGATTCTGGAAACCTTTGGCCTGGGAAAATGACTGAGGTTTCATTGTGGAAACATGTGGCCTGGGATCATGACTGAGGTTTGATGGTGGAACACTCTGGCCTGGCAAAATGACTGAGGCTTGATTCTGGAACCCTGTGGCCCGGGAACATGAGAACGGTTTGATTCTGGAACCCTGTGGCCTTTAACATGACATCGGTGGATTCTGGAACCCTGTGGCCTGGGAACATGAGAACGGTTTGATTCTGGAACCCTGTGGCCTGGGAACATGAGTGAGGTTTGATGGTGGAACCCTGTTGCCTGGCAACATGACTGAGGTTTGATACTGGAAGACTGTGGCCAGGAAACATGATATCGGGTTGATTCTGGAAACTTCTGTCCTGGGAACAAGACTGAGGTTTGATTCTGGAACCCTGTGTCCTGGGAATATGACAAAGGTTTGTTGCTGGAAGCCTGTTCCCTGGGTACATGACTGAGGTTTGATTCTGGACACCTGTGTCCTGGGAACATGAGTGATGTTTGATTGTTGAAACCTGTGGCCTGCGAACATGACTCAGGTTTGATTCTGGAACCATGTGTCCTGGGAATATGACTGAGGTTTGATTCTGGAAACCTTTGGCCTGAGAAAATGACTGAGGTTTCATTGTGGAAACATGTGGCCTGGGATCATGACTGAGGTTTGATGGTGGAACACTCTGGCCTGGCAAAATGACTGAGGCTTGATTCTGGAACCCTGTGGCCCGGGAACGTGACTGAGGTTTGATGGCAGAAACCTGTGGCCTGGCAACATGACTGACGTTTGATTCTGGATCCCTGTGGCCTGGGAACATGACTGAGGCGTGATTCTGGAAAACTGTGGCCTGGGAACATGACATCTGTTTAGATTGTGGAATACTGTGCCCCGGGAACCTGACTGAGCCTTGGTTCTGAAACCCTGTGGACTGGGAACATGACTGAGGTTTTATTCTGGAACCCTGTAGCCTGGGAACATAACTGAGGATTGATTCTGGAACCCTGTGGCCTGGGAACATGATACCGGTGGATTCTGGAACCCTGGGGACTGGGCATGTGACATCTGTTTAGATTGTGGAATACTGTGCCCCGGGAACCTGACTGAGCCTTGGTTCTGGAACCCTGTGGATTGGGAACATGACTGAGGTTTTATTCTAGAACCCTGTAGCCTGGAAACATAACTGAGGATTGATTCTCGAACCCTGTGTCCTGGGAACATGACATCGGTGGATTCTAGAACCCTGTGGCCTGGGAACATGTCTGAGGTTTGATGGTGGAAACCTGTGGCTTGGCAACATGACTAAGGTTTGATTCTGGAAGACTGTGGCCAGGAAGCATGATATCTGCTTGATTCTGGAAACTTGTGTCCTGGGAACATGACTGAGGTTTGTTTCTGGAAGCCTGTGCCCTGGGAACATGACTGAGGTTTGATTCTGGACACCTGTATCCTGGGAACATGACTGAGGTTTGATGGTTGAAACCTGTGGCCCGCGCACATGAATCAGGTTTGATTCTGGAACCATGTGTCCTGGGAACATGACTGAGGTTTGATTCTGGAAACCTTTGGCCTGGGAAAATGACTGAGGTTTCATTGTGGAAACATGTGGCCTGGGATCATGACTGAGGTTTGATGGTGGAACACTCTGGCCTGGCAAAATGACTGAGGCTTGATTCTGGAACCCTGTGGCCCGGGAACATGAGAACGGTTTGATTCTGGAACCTTGTGGCCTGGGAACATGAGTGAGGATTGATGGTGGAAACCTGTGGCCTGGCAACATGACTGAGGTTTGATACTGGAAGACTGTGGCCAGGAAACATGATATCCGGTTGATTCTGGAAACTTCTGTCCTGGGAACAAGACTGAGGTTTGATTCTGGAACCCTGTGTCCTGGGAATATGACAAAGGTTTGTTGCTGGAAGCCTGTTCCCTGGGTACATGACTGAGGTTTGATTCTGGACACCTGTGTCCTGGGAACATGAGTGATGTTTGATTGTTGAAACCTGTGGCCTGCGAACATGACTCAGGTTTGATTCTGGAACCATGTGTCCTGGGAATATGACTGAGGTTTGATTCTGGAAACCTTTGGCCTGAGAAAAAGACTGAGGTTTCATTGTGGAAACATGTGGCCTGGGATCATGACTGAGGTTTGATGGTGGAACACTCTGGCCTGGCAAAATGACTGAGGCTTGATTCTGGAACCCTGTGGCCCGGGAACGTGACTGAGGTTTGATGGCAGAAACCTGTGGCCTGGCAACATGACTGACGTTTGATTCTGGATCCCTGTGGCCTGGGAACATGACTGAGGCGTGATTCTGGAAAACTGTGGCCTGGGAACATGACATCTGTTTAGATTGTGGAATACTGTGCCCCGGGAACCTGACTGAGCCTTGGTTCTGAAACCCTGTGGACTGGGAACATGACTGAGGTTTTATTCTGGAACCCTGTAGCCTGGGAACATAACTGCGGATTGATTCTGGAACCCTGTGGCCTGGGAACATGATACCGGTGGATTCTGGAACCCTGGGGACTGGGCATGTGACATCTGTTTAGATTGTGGAATACTGTGGCCCGGGAACCTGGCTGAGCCTTGGTTCTGGAACCCTGTGGATTGGGAACATGACTGAGGTTTTATTCTAGAACCCTGTAGCCTGGAAACATAACTGAGGATTGATTCTCGAACCCTGTGGCCTGGGAACATGACATCGGTGGATTCTAGAACCCTGTGGCCTGGGAACATGTCTGAGGTTTGATGGTGGAAACCTGTGGCTTGGCAACATGACTAAGGTTTGATTCTGGAAGACTGTGGCCAGGAAGCATGATATCTGCTTGATTCTGGAAACTTGTGTCCTGGGAACATGACTGAGGTTTGTTTCTGGAAGCCTGTGCCCTGGGAACATGACTGAGGTTTGATTCTGGACACCTGTATCCTGGGAACATGACTGAGGTTTGATGGTTGAAACCTGTGGCCCGCGCACATGAATCAGGTTTGATTCTGGAACCATGTGTCCTGGGAACATGACTGAGGTTTGATTCTGGAAACCTTTGGCCTGGGAAAATGACTGAGGTTTCATTGTGGAAACATGTGGCCTGGGATCATGACTGAGGTTTGATGGTGGAACACTCTGGCCTGGCAAAATGACTGAGGCTTGATTCTGGAACCCTGTGGCCCGGGAACATGAGAACGGTTTGATTCTGGAACCTTGTGGCCTGGGAACATGAGTGAGGATTGATGGTGGAAACCTGTGGCCTGGCAACATGACTGAGGTTTGATACTGGAAGACTGTGGCCAGGAAACATGATATCGGGTTGATTCTGGAAACTTCTGTCCTGGGAACAAGACTGAGGTTTGATTCTGGAACCCTGTGTCCTGGGAATATGACAAAGGTTTGTTGCTGGAAGCCTGTTCCCTGGGTACATGACTGAGGTTTGATTCTGGACACCTGTGTCCTGGGAACATGAGTGATGTTTGATTGTTGAAACCTGTGGCCTGCGAACATGACTCAGGTTTGATTCTGGAACCATGTGTCCTGGGAATATGACTGAGGTTTGATTCTGGAAACCTTTGGCCTGAGAAAAAGACTGAGGTTTCATTGTGGAAACATGTGGCCTGGGATCATGACTGAGGTTTGATGGTGGAACACTCTGGCCTGGCAAAATGACTGAGGCTTGATTCTGGAACCCTGTGGCCCGGGAACGTGACTGAGGTTTGATGGCAGAAACCTGTGGCCTGGCAACATGACTGACGTTTGATTCTGGATCCCTGTGGCCTGGGAACATGACTGAGGCGTGATTCTGGAAAACTGTGGCCTGGGAACATGACATCTGTTTAGATTGTGGAATACTGTGCCCCGGGAACCTGACTGAGCCTTGGTTCTGAAACCCTGTGGACTGGGAACATGACTGAGGTTTTATTCTGGAACCCTGTAGCCTGGGAACATAACTGCGGATTGATTCTGGAACCCTGTGGCCTGGGAACATGATACCGGTGGATTCTGGAACCCTGGGGACTGGGCATGTGACATCTGTTTAGATTGTGGAATACTGTGGCCCGGGAACCTGGCTGAGCCTTGGTTCTGGAACCCTGTGGATTGGGAACATGACTGAGGTTTTATTCTAGAACCCTGTAGCCTGGAAACATAACTGAGGATTGATTCTCGAACCCTGTGGCCTGGGAACATGACATCGGTGGATTCTAGAACCCTGTGGCCTGGGAACATGTCTGAGGTTTGATGGTGGAAACCTGTGGCTTGGCAACATGACTAAGGTTTGATTCTGGAAGACTGTGGCCAGGAAGCATGATATCTGGTTGATTCTGGAAACTTGTGTCCTGGGAACATGACTGAGGTTTGTTTCTGGAAGCCTGTGCCCTGGGAACATGACTGAGGTTTGATTCTGGACACCTGTGTCCTGGGAACATGACTGAGGTTTGATGGTTGAAACCTGTGGCCCGCGCACATGACTCAGGTTTGATTCTGGAACCATGTGTCCTGGGAACATGACTGAGGTTTGATTTTGGAAACCTTTGGCCTGGGAAAATGACTGAGGTTTCATTGTGGAAACATGTGGCCTGGGATCATGACTGAGGTTTGATGGTGGAACACTCTGGCCTGGCAAAATGACTGAGGCTTGATTCTGGAACCCTGTGGCCCGGGAACGTGACTGAGGTTTGATGGCAGAAACCTGTGGCCTGGCAACATGACTGACGTTTGCTTCTGGATCCCTGTGGCCTGGGAACATGACTGAGGCGTGATTCTGGAAAACTGTGGCCTGGGAACATGACATCTGTTTAGATTGTGGAATACTGTGCCCCGGGAACCTGACTGAGCCTTGGTTCTGAAACCCTGTGGACTGGGAACATGACTGAAGTTTTATTCTGGAACCCTGTAGCCTGGGAACATAACTGAGGATTGATTCTGGAACCCTGTGGCCTGGGAACATGATACCGGTGGATTCTGGAACCCTGGGGACTGGGCATGTGACATCTGTTTAGATTGTGGAATACTGTGCCCCGGGAACCTGACTGAGCCTTGGTTCTGGAACCCTGTGGATTGGGAACATGACTGAGGTTTTATTCTAGAACCCTGTAGCCTGGAAACATAACTGAGGATTGATTCTCGAACCCTGTGTCCTGGGAACATGACATCGGTGGATTCTAGAACCCTGTGGCCTGGGAACATGTCTGAGGTTTGATGGTGGAAACCTGTGGCTTGGCAACATGACTAAGGTTTGATTCTGGAAGACTGTGGCCAGGAAGCATGATATCTGCTTGATTCTGGAAACTTGTGTCCTGGGAACATGACTGAGGTTTGTTTCTGGAAGCCTGTGCCCTGGGAACATGACTGAGGTTTGATTCTGGACACCTGTATCCTGGGAACATGACTGAGGTTTGATGGTTGAAACCTGTGGCCCGCGCACATGAATCAGGTTTGATTCTGGAACCATGTGTCCTGGGAACATGACTGAGGTTTGATTCTGGAAACCTTTGGCCTGGGAAAATGACTGAGGTTTCATTGTGGAAACATGTGGCCTGGGATCATGACTGAGGTTTGATGGTGGAACACTCTGGCCTGGCAAAATGACTGAGGCTTGATTCTGGAACCCTGTGGCCCGGGAACATGAGAACGGTTTGATTCTGGAACCTTGTGGCCTGGGAACATGAGTGAGGATTGATGGTGGAAACCTGTGGCCTGGCAACATGACTGAGGTTTGATACTGGAAGACTGTGGCCAGGAAACATGATATCCGGTTGATTCTGGAAACTTCTGTCCTGGGAACAAGACTGAGGTTTGATTCTGGAACCCTGTGTCCTGGGAATATGACAAAGGTTTGTTGCTGGAAGCCTGTTCCCTGGGTACATGACTGAGGTTTGATTCTGGACACCTGTGTCCTGGGAACATGAGTGATGTTTGATTGTTGAAACCTGTGGCCTGCGAACATGACTCAGGTTTGATTCTGGAACCATGTGTCCTGGGAATATGACTGAGGTTTGATTCTGGAAACCTTTGGCCTGAGAAAAAGACTGAGGTTTCATTGTGGAAACATGTGGCCTGGGATCATGACTGAGGTTTGATGGTGGAACACTCTGGCCTGGCAAAATGACTGAGGCTTGATTCTGGAACCCTGTGGCCCGGGAACGTGACTGAGGTTTGATGGCAGAAACCTGTGGCCTGGCAACATGACTGACGTTTGATTCTGGATCCCTGTGGCCTGGGAACATGACTGAGGCGTGATTCTGGAAAACTGTGGCCTGGGAACATGACATCTGTTTAGATTGTGGAATACTGTGCCCCGGGAACCTGACTGAGCCTTGGTTCTGAAACCCTGTGGACTGGGAACATGACTGAGGTTTTATTCTGGAACCCTGTAGCCTGGGAACATAACTGCGGATTGATTCTGGAACCCTGTGGCCTGGGAACATGATAGCGGTGGATTCTGGAACCCTGGGGACTGGGCATGTGACATCTGTTTAGATTGTGGAATACTGTGGCCCGGGAACCTGGCTGAGCCTTGGTTCTGGAACCCTGTGGATTGGGAACATGACTGAGGTTTTATTCTAGAACCCTGTAGCCTGGAAACATAACTGAGGATTGATTCTCGAACCCTGTGGCCTGGGAACATGACATCGGTGGATTCTAGAACCCTGTGGCCTGGGAACATGTCTGAGGTTTGATGGTGGAAACCTTTGGCTTGGCAACATGACTAAGGTTTGATTCTGGAAGACTGTGGCCAGGAAGCATGATATCTGGTTGATTCTGGAAACTTGTGTCCTGGGAACATGACTGAGGTTTGTTTCTGGAAGCCTGTGCCCTGGGAACATGACTGAGGTTTGATTTTGGACACCTGTGTCCTGGGAACATGACTGAGGTTTGATGGTTGAAACCTGTGGCCCGCGCACATGACTCAGGTTTGATTCTGGAACCATGTGTCCTGGGAACATGACTGAGGTTTGATTTTGGAAACCTTTGGCCTGGGAAAATGACTGAGGTTTCATTGTGGAAACATGTGGCCTGGGATCATGACTGAGGTTTGATGGTGGAACACTCTGGCCTGGCAAAATGACTGAGGCTTGATTCTGGAACCCTGTGGCCCGGGAACATGAGAACGGTTTGATTCTGGAACCCTGTGGCCTTTAACATGACATCGGTGGATTCTGGAACCCTGTGGCCTGGGAACATGAGAACGGTTTGATTCTGGAACCCTGTGGCCTGGGAACATGAGTGAGGATTGATGGTGGAACCCTGTGGCCTGGCAACATGACTGAGGTTTGATACTGGAAGACTGTGGCCAGGAAACATGATATCGGGTTGATTCTGGAAACTTCTGTCCTGGGAACAAGACTGAGGTTTGATTCTGGAACCCTGTGTCCTGGGAATATGACAAAGGTTTGTTGCTGGAAGCCTGTTCCCTGGGTACATGACTGAGGTTTGATTCTGGACACCTGTGTCCTGGGAACATGAGTGATGTTTGATTGTTGAAACCTGTGGCCTGCGAACATGACTCAGGTTTGATTCTGGAACCCTGTGTCCTGGGAATATGACTGAGGTTTGATTCTGGAAACCTTTGGCCTGAGAAAATGACTGAGGTTTCATTGTGGAAACATGTGGCCTGGGATCATGACTGAGGTTTGATGGTGGAACACTCTGGCCTGGCAAAATGACTGAGGCTTGATTCTGGAACCCTGTGGCCCGGGAACGTGACTGAGGTTTGATGGCAGAAACCTGTGGCCTGGCAACATGACTGACGTTTGATTCTGGATCCCTGTGGCCTGGGAACATGACTGAGGCGTGATTCTGGAAAACTGTGGCCTGGGAACATGACATCTGTTTAGATTGTGGAATACTGTGCCCCGGGAACCTGACTGAGCCTTGGTTCTGAAACCCTGTGGACTGGGAACATGACTGAGGTTTTATTCTGGAACCCTGTAGCCTGGGAACATAACTGAGGATTGATTCTGGAACCCTGTGGCCTGGGAACATGATACCGGTGGATTCTGGAACCCTGGGGACTGGGCATGTGACATCTGTTTAGATTGTGGAATACTGTGGCCCGGGAACCTGGCTGAGCCTTGGTTCTGGAACCCTGTGGATTGGGAACATGACTGAGGTTTTATTCTAGAACCCTGTAGCCTGGAAACATAACTGAGGATTGATTCTCGAACCCTGTGGCCTGGGAACATGACATCGGTGGATTCTAGAACCCTGTGGCCTGGGAACATGTCTGAGGTTTGATGGTGGAAACCTGTGGCTTGGCAACATGACTAAGGTTTGATTCTGGAAGACTGTGGCCAGGAAGCATGATATCTGGTTGATTCTGGAAACTTGTGTCCTGGGAACATGACTGAGGTTTGTTTCTGGAAGCCTGTGCCCTGGGAACATGACTGAGGTTTGATTCTGGACACCTGTGTCCTGGGAACATGACTGAGGTTTGATGGTTGAAACCTGTGGCCCGCGCACATGACTCAGGTTTGATTCTGGAACCATGTGTCCTGGGAACATGACTGAGGTTTGATTTTGGAAACCTTTGGCCTGGGAAAATGACTGAGGTTTCATTGTGGAAACATGTGGCCTGGGATCATGACTGAGGTTTGATGGTGGAACACTCTGGCCTGGCAAAATGACTGAGGCTTGATTCTGGAACCCTGTGGCCCGGGAACATGAGAACGGTTTGATTCTGGAACCCTGTGGCCTTTAACATGACATCGGTGGATTCTGGAACCCTGTGGCCTGGGAACATGAGAACGGTTTGATTCTGGAACCCTGTGGCCTGGGAACATGAGTGAGGATTGATGGTGGAACCCTGTGGCCTGGCAACATGACTGAGGTTTGATACTGGAAGACTGTGGCCAGGAAACATGATATCGGGTTGATTCTGGAAACTTCTGTCCTGGGAACAAGACTGAGGTTTGATTCTGGAACCCTGTGTCCTGGGAATATGACAAAGGTTTGTTGCTGGAAGCCTGTTCCCTGGGTACATGACTGAGGTTTGATTCTGGACACCTGTGTCCTGGGAACATGAGTGATGTTTGATTGTTGAAACCTGTGGCCTGCGAACATGACTCAGGTTTGATTCTGGAACCCTGTGTCCTGGGAATATGACTGAGGTTTGATTCTGGAAACCTTTGGCCTGAGAAAATGACTGAGGTTTCATTGTGGAAACATGTGGCCTGGGATCATGACTGAGGTTTGATGGTGGAACACTCTGGCCTGGCAAAATGACTGAGGCTTGATTCTGGAACCCTGTGGCCCGGGAACGTGACTGAGGTTTGATGGCAGAAACCTGTGGCCTGGCAACATGACTGACGTTTGATTCTGGATCCCTGTGGCCTGGGAACATGACTGAGGCGTGATTCTGGAAAACTGTGGCCTGGGAACATGACATCTGTTTAGATTGTGGAATACTGTGCCCCGGGAACATGACTGAGCCTTGGTTCTGAAACCCTGTGGACTGGGAACATGACTGAGGTTTTATTCTGGAACCCTGTAGCCTGGGAACATAACTGAGGATTGATTCTGGAACCCTGTGGCCTGGGAACATGATACCGGTGGATTCTGGAACCCTGGGGACTGGGCATGTGACATCTGTTTAGATTGTGGAATACTGTGCCCCGGGAACCTGACTGAGCCTTGGTTCTGGAACCCTGTGGATTGGGAACATGACTGAGGTTTTATTCTAGAACCCTGTAGCCTGGAAACATAACTGAGGATTGATTCTCGAACCCTGTGGCCTGGGAACATGACATCGGTGGATTCTAGAACCCTGTGGCCTGGGAACATGTCTGAGGTTTGATGGTGGAAACCTGTGGCTTGGCAACATGACTAAGGTTTGATTCTGGAAGACTGTGGCCAGGAAGCATGATATCTGGTTGATTCTGGAAACTTGTGTCCTGGGAACATGACTGAGGTTTGTTTCTGGAAGCCTGTGCCCTGGGAACATGACTGAGGTTTGATTCTGGACACCTGTGTCCTGGGAACATGACTGAGGTTTGATGGTTGAAACCTGTGGCCCGCGCACATGACTCAGGTTTGATTCTGGAACCATGTGTCCTGGGAACATGACTGAGGTTTGATTTTGGAAACCTTTGGCCTGGGAAAATGACTGAGGTTTCATTGTGGAAACATGTGGCCTGGGATCATGACTGAGGTTTGATGGTGGAACACTCTGGCCTGGCAAAATGACTGAGGCTTGATTCTGGAACCCTGTGGCCCGGGAACATGAGAACGGTTTGATTCTGGAACCCTGTGGCCTTTAACATGACATCGGTGGATTCTGGAACCCTGTGGCCTGGGAACATGAGAACGGTTTGATTCTGGAACCCTGTGGCCTGGGAACATGAGTGAGGATTGATGGTGGAACCCTGTGGCCTGGCAACATGACTGAGGTTTGATACTGGAAGACTGTGGCCAGGAAACATGATATCGGGTTGATTCTGGAAACTTCTGTCCTGGGAACAAGACTGAGGTTTGATTCTGGAACCCTGTGTCCTGGGAATATGACAAAGGTTTGTTGCTGGAAGCCTGTTCCCTGGGTACATGACTGAGGTTTGATTCTGGACACCTGTGTCCTGGGAACATGAGTGATGTTTGATTGTTGAAACCTGTGGCCTGCGAACATGACTCAGGTTTGATTCTGGAACCCTGTGTCCTGGGAATATGACTGAGGTTTGATTCTGGAAACCTTTGGCCTGAGAAAATGACTGAGGTTTCATTGTGGAAACATGTGGCCTGGGATCATGACTGAGGTTTGATGGTGGAACACTCTGGCCTGGCAAAATGACTGAGGCTTGATTCTGGAACCCTGTGGCCCGGGAACGTGACTGAGGTTTGATGGCAGAAACCTGTGGCCTGGCAACATGACTGACGTTTGATTCTGGATCCCTGTGGCCTGGGAACATGACTGAGGCGTGATTCTGGAAAACTGTGGCCTGGGAACATGACATCTGTTTAGATTGTGGAATACTGTGCCCCGGGAACCTGACTGAGCCTTGGTTCTGAAACCCTGTGGACTGGGAACATGACTGAGGTTTTATTCTGGAACCCTGTAGCCTGGGAACATAACTGAGGATTGATTCTGGAACCCTGTGGCCTGGGAACATGATACCGGTGGATTCTGGAACCCTGGGGACTGGGCATGTGACATCTGTTTAGATTGTGGAATACTGTGCCCCGGGAACCTGACTGAGCCTTGGTTCTGGAACCCTGTGGATTGGGAACATGACTGAGGTTTTATTCTAGAACCCTGTAGCCTGGAAACATAACTGAGGATTGATTCTCGAACCCTGTGGCCTGGGAACATGACATCGGTGGATTCTAGAACCCTGTGGCCTGGGAACATGTCTGAGGTTTGAAGGTGGAAACCTGTGGCTTGGCAACATGACTAAGGTTTGATTCTGGAAGACTGTGGCCAGGAAGCATGATATCTGGTTGATTCTGGAAACTTGTGTCCTGGGAACATGACTGAGGTTTGTTTCTGGAAGCCTGTGCCCTGGGAACATGACTGAGGTTTGATTCTGGACACCTGTGTCCTGGGAACATGACTGAGGTTTGATGGTTGAAACCTGTGGCCCGCGCACATGACTCAGGTTTGATTCTGGAACCATGTGTCCTGGGAACATGACTGAGGTTTGATTTTGGAAACCTTTGGCCTGGGAAAATGACTGAGGTTTCATTGTGGAAACATGTGGCCTGGGATCATGACTGAGGTTTGATGGTGGAACACTCTGGCCTGGCAAAATGACTGAGGCTTGATTCTGGAACCCTGTGGCCCGGGAACATGAGAACGGTTTGATTCTGGAACCCTGTGGCCTTTAACATGATATCGGTGGATTCTGGAACCCTGTGGCCTGGGAACATGAGAACGGTTTGATTCTGGAACCCTGTAGCCTGGGAACATGAGTGAGGATTGATGGTGGAACCCTGTGGCCTGGCAACATGACTGAGGTTTGATACTGGAAGACTGTGGCCAGGAAACATGATATCGGGTTGATTCTGGAAACTTCTGTCCTGGGAACAAGACTGAGGTTTGATTCTGGAACCCTGTGTCCTGGGAATATGACAAAGGTTTGTTGCTGGAAGCCTGTTCCCTGGGTACATGACTGAGGTTTGATTCTGGACACCTGTGTCCTGGGAACATGATTGATGTTTGATTGTTGAAACCTGTGGCCTGCGAACATGACTCAGGTTTGATTCTGGAACCCTGTGTCCTGGGAATATGACTGAGGTTTGATTCTGGAAACCTTTGGCCTGAGAAAATGACTGAGGTTTCATTGTGGAAACATGTGGCCTGGGATCATGACTGAGGTTTGATGGTGGAACACTCTGGCCTGGCAAAATGACTGAGGCTTGATTCTGGAACCCTGTGGCCCGGGAACGTGACTGAGGTTTGATGGCAGAAACCTGTGGCCTGGCAACATGACTGACGTTTGATTCTGGATCCCTGTGGCCTGGGAACATGACTGAGGCGTGATTCTGGAAAACTGTGGCCTGGGAACATGACATCTGTTTAGATTGTGGAATACTGTGCCCCGGGAACCTGACTGAGCCTTGGTTCTGAAACCCTGTGGACTGGGAACATGACTGAGGTTTTATTCTGGAACCCTGTAGCCTGGGAACATAACTGAGGATTGATTCTGGAACCCTGTGGCCTGGGAACATGATACCGGTGGATTCTGGAACCCTGGGGACTGGGCATGTGACATCTGTTTAGATTGTGGAATACTGTGCCCCGGGAACCTGACTGAGCCTTGGTTCTGGAACCCTGTGGATTGGGAACATGACTGAGGTTTTATTCTAGAACCCTGTAGCCTGGAAACATAACTGAGGATTGATTCTCGAACCCTGTGTCCTGGGAACATGACATCGGTGGATTCTAGAACCCTGTGGCCTGGGAACATGTCTGAGGTTTGATGGTGGAAACCTGTGGCTTGGCAACATGACTAAGGTTTGATTCTGGAAGACTGTGGCCAGGAAGCATGATATCTGCTTGATTCTGGAAACTTGTGTCCTGGGAACATGACTGAGGTTTGTTTCTGGAAGCCTGTGCCCTGGGAACATGACTGAGGTTTGATTCTGGACACCTGTATCCTGGGAACATGACTGAGGTTTGATGGTTGAAACCTGTGGCCCGCGCACATGAATCAGGTTTGATTCTGGAACCATGTGTCCTGGGAACATGACTGAGGTTTGATTCTGGAAACCTTTGGCCTGGGAAAATGACTGAGGTTTCATTGTGGAAACATGTGGCCTGGGATCATGACTGAGGTTTGATGGTGGAACACTCTGGCCTGGCAAAATGACTGAGGCTTGATTCTGGAACCCTGTGGCCCGGGAACATGAGAACGGTTTGATTCTGGAACCTTGTGGCCTGGGAACATGAGTGAGGATTGATGGTGGAAACCTGTGGCCTGGCAACATGACTGAGGTTTGATACTGGAAGACTGTGGCCAGGAAACATGATATCGGGTTGATTCTGGAAACTTCTGTCCTGGGAACAAGACTGAGGTTTGATTCTGGAACCCTGTGTCCTGGGAATATGACAAAGGTTTGTTGCTGGAAGCCTGTTCCCTGGGTACATGACTGAGGTTTGATTCTGGACACCTGTGTCCTGGGAACATGAGTGATGTTTGATTGTTGAAACCTGTGGCCTGCGAACATGACTCAGGTTTGATTCTGGAACCATGTGTCCTGGGAATATGACTGAGGTTTGATTCTGGAAACCTTTGGCCTGAGAAAAAGACTGAGGTTTCATTGTGGAAACATGTGGCCTGGGATCATGACTGAGGTTTGATGGTGGAACACTCTGGCCTGGCAAAATGACTGAGGCTTGATTCTGGAACCCTGTGGCCCGGGAACGTGACTGAGGTTTGATGGCAGAAACCTGTGGCCTGGCAACATGACTGACGTTTGATTCTGGATCCCTGTGGCCTGGGAACATGACTGAGGCGTGATTCTGGAAAACTGTGGCCTGGGAACATGACATCTGTTTAGATTGTGGAATACTGTGCCCCGGGAACCTGACTGAGCCTTGGTTCTGAAACCCTGTGGACTGCGAACATGACTGAGGTTTTATTCTGGAACCCTGTAGCCTGGGAACATAACTGCGGATTGATTCTGGAACCCTGTGGCCTGGGAACATGATACCGGTGGATTCTGGAACCCTGGGGACTGGGCATGTGACATCTGTTTAGATTGTGGAATACTGTGGCCCGGGAACCTGGCTGAGCCTTGGTTCTGGAACCCTGTGGATTGGGAACATGACTGAGGTTTTATTCTAGAACCCTGTAGCCTGGAAACATAACTGAGGATTGATTCTCGAACCCTGTGGCCTGGGAACATGACATCGGTGGATTCTAGAACCCTGTGGCCTGGGAACATGTCTGAGGTTTGATGGTGGAAACCTGTGGCTTGGCAACATGACTAAGGTTTGATTCTGGAAGACTGTGGCCAGGAAGCATGATATCTGGTTGATTCTGGAAACTTGTGTCCTGGGAACATGACTGAGGTTTGTTTCTGGAAGCCTGTGCCCTGGGAACATGACTGAGGTTTGATTCTGGACACCTGTGTCCTGGGAACATGACTGAGGTTTGATGGTTGAAACCTGTGGCCCGCGCACATGACTCAGGTTTGATTCTGGAACCATGTGTCCTGGGAACATGACTGAGGTTTGATTTTGGAAACCTTTGGCCTGGGAAAATGACTGAGGTTTCATTGTGGAAACATGTGGCCTGGGATCATGACTGAGGTTTGATGGTGGAACACTCTGGCCTGGCAAAATGACTGAGGCTTGATTCTGGAACCCTGTGGCCCGGGAACGTGACTGAGGTTTGATGGCAGAAACCTGTGGCCTGGCAACATGACTGACGTTTGCTTCTGGATCCCTGTGGCCTGGGAACATGACTGAGGCGTGATTCTGGAAAAGTGTGGCCTGGGAACATGACATCTGTTTAGATTGTGGAATACTGTGCCCCGGGAACCTGACTGAGCCTTGGTTCTGAAACCCTGTGGACTGGGAACATGACTGAAGTTTTATTCTGGAACCCTGTAGCCTGGGAACATAACTGAGGATTGATTCTGGAACCCTGTGGCCTGGGAACATGATACCGGTGGATTCTGGAACCCTGGGGACTCGGCATGTGACATCTGTTTAGATTGTGGAATACTGTGCCCCGGGAACCTGACTGAGCCTTGGTTCTGGAACCCTGTGGATTGGGAACATGACTGAGGTTTTATTCTAGAACCCTGTAGCCTGGAAACATAACTGAGGATTGATTCTCGAACCCTGTGTCCTGGGAACATGACATCGGTGGATTCTAGAACCCTGTGGCCTGGGAACATGTCTGAGGTTTGATGGTGGAAACCTGTGGCTTGGCAACATGACTAAGGTTTGATTCTGGAAGACTGTGGCCAGGAAGCATGATATCTGCTTGATTCTGGAAACTTGTGTCCTGGGAACATGACTGAGGTTTGTTTCTGGAAGCCTGTGCCCTGGGAACATGACTGAGGTTTGATTCTGGACACCTGTATCCTGGGAACATGACTGAGGTTTGATGGTTGAAACCTGTGGCCCGCGCACATGAATCAGGTTTGATTCTGGAACCATGTGTCCTGGGAACATGACTGAGGTTTGATTCTGGAAACCTTTGGCCTGGGAAAATGACTGAGGTTTCATTGTGGAAACATGTGGCCTGGGATCATGACTGAGGTTTGATGGTGGAACACTCTGGCCTGGCAAAATGACTGAGGCTTGATTCTGGAACCCTGTGGCCCGGGAACATGAGAACGGTTTGATTCTGGAACCTTGTGGCCTGGGAACATGAGTGAGGATTGATGGTGGAAACCTGTGGCCTGGCAACATGACTGAGGTTTGATACTGGAAGACTGTGGCCAGGAAACATGATATCCGGTTGATTCTGGAAACTTCTGTCCTGGGAACAAGACTGAGGTTTGATTCTGGAACCCTGTGTCCTGGGAATATGACAAAGGTTTGTTGCTGGAAGCCTGTTCCCTGGGTACATGACTGAGGTTTGATTCTGGACACCTGTGTCCTGGGAACATGAGTGATGTTTGATTGTTGAAACCTGTGGCCTGCGAACATGACTCAGGTTTGATTCTGGAACCATGTGTCCTGGGAATATGACTGAGGTTTGATTCTGGAAACCTTTGGCCTGAGAAAAAGACTGAGGTTTCATTGTGGAAACATGTGGCCTGGGATCATGACTGAGGTTTGATGGTGGAACACTCTGGCCTGGCAAAATGACTGAGGCTTGATTCTGGAACCCTGTGGCCCGGGAACGTGACTGAGGTTTGATGGCAGAAACCTGTGGCCTGGCAACATGACTGACGTTTGATTCTGTATCCCTGTGGCCTGGGAACATGACTGAGGCGTGATTCTGGAAAACTGTGGCCTGGGAACATGACATCTGTTTAGATTGTGGAATACTGTGCCCCGGGAACCTGACTGAGCCTTGGTTCTGAAACCCTGTGGACTGGGAACATGACTGAGGTTTTATTCTGGAACCCTGTAGCCTGGGAACATAACTGCGGATTGATTCTGGAACCCTGTGGCCTGGGAACATGATACCGGTGGATTCTGGAACCCTGGGGACTGGGCATGTGACATCTGTTTAGATTGTGGAATACTGTGGCCCGGGAACCTGGCTGAGCCTTGGTTCTGGAACCCTGTGGATTGGGAACATGACTGAGGTTTTATTCTAGAACCCTGTAGCCTGGAAACATAACTGAGGATTGATTCTCGAACCCTGTGGCCTGGGAACATGACATCGGTGGATTCTAGAACCCTGTGGCCTGGGAACATGTCTGAGGTTTGATGGTGGAAACCTGTGGCCCGCGCACATGAATCAGGTTTGATTCTGGAACCATGTGTCCTGGGAACATGACTGAGGTTTGATTCTGGAAACCTTTGGCCTGGGAAAATGACTGAGGTTTCATTGTGGAAACATGTGGCCTGGGATCATGACTGAGGTTTGATGGTGGAACACTCTGGCCTGGCAAAATGACTGAGGCTTGATTCTGGAACCCTGTGGCCCGGGAACATGAGAACGGTTTGATTCTGGAACCTTGTGGCCTGGGAACATGAGTGAGGATTGATGGTGGAAACCTGTGGCCTGGCAACATGACTGAGGTTTGATACTGGAAGACTGTGGCCAGGAAACATGATATCGGGTTGATTCTGGAAACTTCTGTCCTGGGAACAAGACTGAGGTTTGATTCTGGAACCCTGTGTCCTGGGAATATGACAAAGGTTTGTTGCTGGAAGCCTGTTCCCTGGGTACATGACTGAGGTTTGATTCTGGACACCTGTGTCCTGGGAACATGAGTGATGTTTGATTGTTGAAACCTGTGGCCTGCGAACATGACTCAGGTTTGATTCTGGAACCATGTGTCCTGGGAATATGACTGAGGTTTGATTCTGGAAACCTTTGGCCTGAGAAAAAGACTGAGGTTTCATTGTGGAAACATGTGGCCTGGGATCATGACTGAGGTTTGATGGTGGAACACTCTGGCCTGGCAAAATGACTGAGGCTTGATTCTGGAACCCTGTGGCCCGGGAACGTGACTGAGGTTTGATGGCAGAAACCTGTGGCCTGGCAACATGACTGACGTTTGATTCTGGATCCCTGTGGCCTGGGAACATGACTGAGGCGTGATTCTGGAAAACTGTGGCCTGGGAACATGACATCTGTTTAGATTGTGGAATACTGTGCCCCGGGAACCTGACTGAGCCTTGGTTCTGAAACCCTGTGGACTGGGAACATGACTGAGGTTTTATTCTGGAACCCTGTAGCCTGGGAACATAACTGCGGATTGATTCTGGAACCCTGTGGCCTGGGAACATGATACCGGTGGATTCTGGAACCCTGGGGACTGGGCATGTGACATCTGTTTAGATTGTGGAATACTGTGGCCCGGGAACCTGGCTGAGCCTTGGTTCTGGAACCCTGTGGATTGGGAACATGACTGAGGTTTTATTCTAGAACCCTGTAGCCTGGAAACATAACTGAGGATTGATTCTCGAACCCTGTGGCCTGGGAACATGACATCGGTGGATTCTAGAACCCTGTGGCCTGGGAACATGTCTGAGGTTTGATGGTGGAAACCTGTGGCTTGGCAACATGACTAAGGTTTGATTCTGGAAGACTGTGGCCAGGAAGCATGATATCTGGTTGATTCTGGAAACTTGTGTCCTGGGAACATGACTGAGGTTTGTTTCTGGAAGCCTGTGCCCTGGGAACATGACTGAGGTTTGATTCTGGACACCTGTGTCCTGGGAACATGACTGAGGTTTGATGGTTGAAACCTGTGGCCCGCGCACATGACTCAGGTTTGATTCTGGAACCATGTGTCCTGGGAACATGACTGAGGTTTGATTTTGGAAACCTTTGGCCTGGGAAAATGACTGAGGTTTCATTGTGGAAACATGTGGCCTGGGATCATGACTGAGGTTTGATGGTGGAACACTCTGGCCTGGCAAAATGACTGAGGCTTGATTCTGGAACCCTGTGGCCCGGGAACGTGACTGAGGTTTGATGGCAGAAACCTGTGGCCTGGCAACATGACTGACGTTTGCTTCTGGATCCCTGTGGCCTGGGAACATGACTGAGGCGTGATTCTGGAAAACTGTGGCCTGGGAACATGACATCTGTTTAGATTGTGGAATACTGTGCCCCGGGAACCTGACTGAGCCTTGGTTCTGAAACCCTGTGGACTGGGAACATGACTGAAGTTTTATTCTGGAACCCTGTAGCCTGGGAACATAACTGAGGATTGATTCTGGAACCCTGTGGCCTGGGAACATGATACCGGTGGATTCTGGAACCCTGGGGACTGGGCATGTGACATCTGTTTAGATTGTGGAATACTGTGCCCCGGGAACCTGACTGAGCCTTGGTTCTGGAACCCTGTGGATTGGGAACATGACTGAGGTTTTATTCTAGAACCCTGTAGCCTGGAAACATAACTGAGGATTGATTCTCGAACCCTGTGTCCTGGGAACATGACATCGGTGGATTCTAGAACCCTGTGGCCTGGGAACATGTCTGAGGTTTGATGGTGGAAACCTGTGGCTTGGCAACATGACTAAGGTTTGATTCTGGAAGACTGTGGCCAGGAAGCATGATATCTGCTTGATTCTGGAAACTTGTGTCCTGGGAACATGACTGAGGTTTGTTTCTGGAAGCCTGTGCCCTGGGAACATGACTGAGGTTTGATTCTGGACACCTGTATCCTGGGAACATGACTGAGGTTTGATGGTTGAAACCTGTGGCCCGCGCACATGAATCAGGTTTGATTCTGGAACCATGTGTCCTGGGAACATGACTGAGGTTTGATTCTGGAAACCTTTGGCCTGGGAAAATGACTGAGGTTTCATTGTGGAAACATGTGGCCTGGGATCATGACTGAGGTTTGATGGTGGAACACTCTGGCCTGGCAAAATGACTGAGGCTTGATTCTGGAACCCTGTGGCCCGGGAACATGAGAACGGTTTGATTCTGGAACCTTGTGGCCTGGGAACATGAGTGAGGATTGATGGTGGAAACCTGTGGCCTGGCAACATGACTGAGGTTTGATACTGGAAGACTGTGGCCAGGAAACATGATATCCGGTTGATTCTGGAAACTTCTGTCCTGGGAACAAGACTGAGGTTTGATTCTGGAACCCTGTGTCCTGGGAATATGACAAAGGTTTGTTGCTGGAAGCCTGTTCCCTGGGTACATGACTGAGGTTTGATTCTGGACACCTGTGTCCTGGGAACATGAGTGATGTTTGATTGTTGAAACCTGTGGCCTGCGAACATGACTCAGGTTTGATTCTGGAACCATGTGTCCTGGGAATATGACTGAGGTTTGATTCTGGAAACCTTTGGCCTGAGAAAAAGACTGAGGTTTCATTGTGGAAACATGTGGCCTGGGATCATGACTGAGGTTTGATGGTGGAACACTCTGGCCTGGCAAAATGACTGAGGCTTGATTCTGGAACCCTGTGGCCCGGGAACGTGACTGAGGTTTGATGGCAGAAACCTGTGGCCTGGCAACATGACTGACGTTTGATTCTGGATCCCTGTGGCCTGGGAACATGACTGAGGCGTGATTCTGGAAAACTGTGGCCTGGGAACATGACATCTGTTTAGATTGTGGAATACTGTGCCCCGGGAACCTGACTGAGCCTTGGTTCTGAAACCCTGTGGACTGGGAACATGACTGAGGTTTTATTCTGGAACCCTGTAGCCTGGGAACATAACTGCGGATTGATTCTGGAACCCTGTGGCCTGGGAACATGATACCGGTGGATTCTGGAACCCTGGGGACTGGGCATGTGACATCTGTTTAGATTGTGGAATACTGTGGCCCGGGAACCTGGCTGAGCCTTGGTTCTGGAACCCTGTGGATTGGGAACATGACTGAGGTTTTATTCTAGAACCCTGTAGCCTGGAAACATAACTGAGGATTGATTCTCGAACCCTGTGGCCTGGGAACATGACATCGGTGGATTCTAGAACCCTGTGGCCTGGGAACATGTCTGAGGTTTGATGGTGGAAACCTGTGGCTTGGCAACATGACTAAGGTTTGATTCTGGAAGACTGTGGCCAGGAAGCATGATATCTGCTTGATTCTGGAAACTTGTGTCCTGGGAACATGACTGAGGTTTGTTTCTGGAAGCCTGTGCCCTGGGAACATGACTGAGGTTTGATTCTGGACACCTGTATCCTGGGAACATGACTGAGGTTTGATGGTTGAAACCTGTGGCCCGCGCACATGAATCAGGTTTGATTCTGGAACCATGTGTCCTGGGAACATGACTGAGGTTTGATTCTGGAAACCTTTGGCCTGGGAAAATGACTGAGGTTTCATTGTGGAAACATGTGGCCTGGGATCATGACTGAGGTTTGATGGTGGAACACTCTGGCCTGGCAAAATGACTGAGGCTTGATTCTGGAACCCTGTGGCCCGGGAACATGAGAACGGTTTGATTCTGGAACCTTGTGGCCTGGGAACATGAGTGAGGATTGATGGTGGAAACCTGTGGCCTGGCAACATGACTGAGGTTTGATACTGGAAGACTGTGGCCAGGAAACATGATATCGGGTTGATTCTGGAAACTTCTGTCCTGGGAACAAGACTGAGGTTTGATTCTGGACACCTGTGTCCTGGGAACATGAGTGATGTTTGATTGTTGAAACCTGTGGCCTGCGAACATGACTCAGGTTTGATTCTGGAACCATGTGTCCTGGGAATATGACTGAGGTTTGATTCTGGAAACCTTTGGCCTGAGAAAAAGACTGAGGTTTCATTGTGGAAACATGTGGCCTGGGATCATGACTGAGGTTTGATGGTGGAACACTCTGGCCTGGCAAAATGACTGAGGCTTGATTCTGGAACCCTGTGGCCCGGGAACGTGACTGAGGTTTGATGGCAGAAACCTGTGGCCTGGCAACATGACTGACGTTTGATTCTGGATCCCTGTGGCCTGGGAACATGACTGAGGCGTGATTCTGGAAAACTGTGGCCTGGGAACATGACATCTGTTTAGATTGTGGAATACTGTGCCCCGGGAACCTGACTGAGCCTTGGTTCTGAAACCCTGTGGACTGGGAACATGACTGAGGTTTTATTCTGGAACCCTGTAGCCTGGGAACATAACTGCGGATTGATTCTGGAACCCTGTGGCCTGGGAACATGATACCGGTGGATTCTGGAACCCTGGGGACTGGGCATGTGACATCTGTTTAGATTGTGGAATACTGTGGCCCGGGAACCTGGCTGAGCCTTGGTTCTGGAACCCTGTGGATTGGGAACATGACTGAGGTTTTATTCTAGAACCCTGTAGCCTGGAAACATAACTGAGGATTGATTCTCGAACCCTGTGGCCTGGGAACATGACATCGGTGGATTCTAGAACCCTGTGGCCTGGGAACATGTCTGAGGTTTGATGGTGGAAACCTGTGGCTTGGCAACATGACTAAGGTTTGATTCTGGAAGACTGTGGCCAGGAAGCATGATATCTGCTTGATTCTGGAAACTTGTGTCCTGGGAACATGACTGAGGTTTGTTTCTGGAAGCCTGTGCCCTGGGAACATGACTGAGGTTTGATTCTGGACACCTGTGTCCTGGGAACATGACTGAGGTTTGATGGTTGAAACCTGTGGCCCGCGCACATGACTCAGGTTTGATTCTGGAACCATGTGTCCTGGGAACATGACTGAGGTTTGATTTTGGAAACCTTTGGCCTGGGAAAATGACTGAGGTTTCATTGTGGAAACATGTGGCCTGGGATCATGACTGAGGTTTGATGGTGGAACACTCTGGCCTGGCAAAATGACTGAGGCTTGATTCTGGAACCCTGTGGCCCGGGAACATGAGAACGGTTTGATTCTGGAACCCTGTGGCCTTTAACATGACATCGGTGGATTCTGGAACCCTGTGGCCTGGGAACATGAGAACGGTTTGATTCTGGAACCCTGTGGCCTGGGAACATGAGTGAGGATTGATGGTGGAACCCTGTGGCCTGGCAACATGACTGAGGTTTGATACTGGAAGACTGTGGCCAGGAAACATGATATCGGGTTGATTCTGGAAACTTCTGTCCTGGGAACAAGACTGAGGTTTGATTCTGGAACCCTGTGTCCTGGGAATATGACAAAGGTTTGTTGCTGGAAGCCTGTTCCCTGGGTACATGACTGAGGTTTGATTCTGGACACCTGTGTCCTGGGAACATGAGTGATATTTGATTGTTGAAACCTGTGGCCTGCGAACATGACTCAGGTTTGATTCTGGAACCCTGTGTCCTGGGAATATGACTGAGGTTTGATTCTGGAAACCTTTGGCCTGAGAAAATGACTGAGGTTTCATTGTGGAAACATGTGGCCTGGGATCATGACTGAGGTTTGATGGTGGAACACTCTGGCCTGGCAAAATGACTGAGGCTTGATTCTGGAACCCTGTGGCCCGGGAACGTGACTGAGGTTTGATGGCAGAAACCTGTGGCCTGGCAACATGACTGACGTTTGATTCTGGATCCCTGTGGCCTGGGAACATGACTGAGGCGTGATTCTGGAAAACTGTGGCCTGGGAACATGACATCTGTTTAGATTGTGGAATACTGTGCCCCGGGAACCTGACTGAGCCTTGGTTCTGAAACCCTGTGGACTGGGAACATGACTGAGGTTTTATTCTGGAACCCTGTAGCCTGGGAACATAACTGAGGATTGATTCTGGAACCCTGTGGCCTGGGAACATGATACCGGTGGATTCTGGAACCCTGGGGACTGGGCATGTGACATCTGTTTAGATTGTGGACTACTGTGGCCCGGGAACCTGGCTGAGCCTTGGTTCTGGAACCCTGTGGATTGGGAACATGACTGAGGTTTTATTCTAGAACCCTGTAGCCTGGAAACATAACTGAGGATTGATTCTCGAACCCTGTGGCCTGGGAACATGACATCGGTGGATTCTAGAACCCTGTGGCCTGGGAACATGTCTGAGGTTTGATGGTGGAAACCTGTGGCTTGGCAACATGACTAAGGTTTGATTCTGGAAGACTGTGGCCAGGAAGCATGATATCTGGTTGATTCTGGAAACTTGTGTCCTGGGAACATGACTGAGGTTTGTTTCTGGAAGCCTGTGCCCTGGGAACATGACTGAGGTTTGATTCTGGACACCTGTGTCCTGGGAACATGACTGAGGTTTGATGGTTGAAACCTGTGGCCCGCGCACATGACTCAGGTTTGATTCTGGAACCATGTGTCCTGGGAACATGACTGAGGTTTGATTTTGGAAACCTTTGGCCTGGGAAAATGACTGAGGTTTCATTGTGGAAACATGTGGCCTGGGATCATGACTGAGGTTTGATGGTGGAACACTCTGGCCTGGCAAAATGACTGAGGCTTGATTCTGGAACCCTGTGGCCCGGGAACATGAGAACGGTTTGATTCTGGAACCCTGTGGCCTTTAACATGACATCGGTGGATTCTGGAACCCTGTGGCCTGGGAACATGAGAACGGTTTGATTCTGGAACCCTGTGGCCTGGGAACATGAGTGAGGATTGATGGTGGAACCCTGTGGCCTGGCAACATGACTGAGGTTTGATACTGGAAGACTGTGGCCAGGAAACATGATATCGGGTTGATTCTGGAAACTTCTGTCCTGGGAACAAGACTGAGGTTTGATTCTGGAACCCTGTGTCCTGGGAATATGACAAAGGTTTGTTGCTGGAAGCCTGTTCCCTGGGTACATGACTGAGGTTTGATTCTGGACACCTGTGTCCTGGGAACATGAGTGATGTTTGATTGTTGAAACCTGTGGCCTGCGAACATGACTCAGGTTTGATTCTGGAACCCTGTGTCCTGGGAATATGACTGAGGTTTGATTCTGGAAACCTTTGGCCTGAGAAAATGACTGAGGTTTCATTGTGGAAACATGTGGCCTGGGATCATGACTGAGGTTTGATGGTGGAACACTCTGGCCTGGCAAAATGACTGAGGCTTGATTCTGGAACCCTGTGGCCCGGGAACGTGACTGAGGTTTGATGGCAGAAACCTGTGGCCTGGCAACATGACTGACGTTTGATTCTGGATCCCTGTGGCCTGGGAACATGACTGAGGCGTGATTCTGGAAAACTGTGGCCTGGGAACATGACATCTGTTTAGATTGTGGAATACTGTGCCCCGGGAACATGACTGAGCCTTGGTTCTGAAACCCTGTGGACTGGGAACATGACTGAGGTTTTATTCTGGAACCCTGTAGCCTGGGAACATAACTGAGGATTGATTCTGGAACCCTGTGGCCTGGGAACATGATACCGGTGGATTCTGGAACCCTGGGGACTGGGCATGTGACATCTGTTTAGATTGTGGAATACTGTGCCCCGGGAACCTGACTGAGCCTTGGTTCTGGAACCCTGTGGATTGGGAACATGACTGAGGTTTTATTCTAGAACCCTGTAGCCTGGAAACATAACTGAGGATTGATTCTCGAACCCTGTGGCCTGGGAACATGACATCGGTGGATTCTAGAACCCTGTGGTCTGGGAACATGTCTGAGGTTTGATGGTGGAAACCTGTGGCTTGGCAACATGACTAAGGTTTGATTCTGGAAGACTGTGGCCAGGAAGCATGATATCTGGTTGATTCTGGAAACTTGTGTCCTGGGAACATGAGTGAGGTTTGTTTCTGGAAGCCTGTGCCCTGGGAACATGACTGAGGTTTGATTCTGGACACCTGTGTCCTGGGAACATGACTGAGGTTTGATGGTTGAAACCTGTGGCCCGCGCACATGACTCAGGTTTGATTCTGGAACCATGTGTCCTGGGAACATGACTGAGGTTTGATTTTGGAAACCTTTGGCCTGGGAAAATGACTGAGGTTTCATTGTGGAAACATGTGGCCTGGGATCATGACTGAGGTTTGATGGTGGAACACTCTGGCCTGGCAAAATGACTGAGGCTTGATTCTGGAACCCTGTGGCCCGGGAACATGAGAACGGTTTGATTCTGGAACCCTGTGGCCTTTAACATGACATCGGTGGATTCTGGAACCCTGTGGCCTGGGAACATGAGAACGGTTTGATTCTGGAACCCTGTGGCCTGGGAACATGAGTGAGGATTGATGGTGGAACCCTGTGGCCTGGCAACATGACTGAGGTTTGATACTGGAAGACTGTGGCCAGGAAACATGATATCGGGTTGATTCTGGAAACTTCTGTCCTGGGAACAAGACTGAGGTTTGATTCTGGAACCCTGTGTCCTGGGAATATGACAAAGGTTTGTTGCTGGAAGCCTGTTCCCTGGGTACATGACTGAGGTTTGATTCTGGACACCTGTGTCCTGGGAACATGATTGATGTTTGATTGTTGAAACCTGTGGCCTGCGAACATGACTCAGGTTTGATTCTGGAACCCTGTGTCCTGGGAATATGACTGAGGTTTGATTCTGGAAACCTTTGGCCTGAGAAAATGACTGAGGTTTCATTGTGGAAATATGTGGCCTGGGATCATGACTGAGGTTTGATGGTGGAACACTCTGGCCTGGCAAAATGACTGAGGCTTGATTCTGGAACCCTGTGGCCCGGGAACGTGACTGAGGTTTGATGGCAGAAACCTGTGGCCTGGCAACATGACTGACGTTTGATTCTGGATCCCTGTGGCCTGGGAACATGACTGAGGCGTGATTCTGGAAAACTGTGGCCTGGGAACATGACATCTGTTTAGATTGTGGAATACTGTGCCCCGGGAACCTGACTGAGCCTTGGTTCTGAAACCCTGTGGACTGGGAACATGACTGAGGTTTTATTCTGGAACCCTGTAGCGTGGGAACATAACTGAGGATTGATTCTGGAACCCTGTGGCCTGGGAACATGATACCGGTGGATTCTGGAACCCTGGGGACTGGGCATGTGACATCTGTTTAGATTGTGGAATACTGTGCCCCGGGAACCTGACTGAGCCTTGGTTCTGGAACCCTGTGGATTGGGAACATGACTGAGGTTTTATTCTAGAACCCTGTAGCCTGGAAACATAACTGAGGATTGATTCTCGAACTCTGTGGCCTGGGAACATGACATCGGTGGATTCTAGAACCCTGTGGCCTGGGAACATGTCTGAGGTTTGAAGGTGGAAACCTGTGGCTTGGCAACATGACTAAGGTTTGATTCTGGAAGACTGTGGCCAGGAAGCATGATATCTGGTTGATTCTGGAAACTTGTGTCCTGGGAACATGACTGAGGTTTGTTTCTGGAAGCCTGTGCCCTGGGAACATGACTGAGGTTTGATTCTGGACACCTGTGTCCTGGGAACATGACTGAGGTTTGATGGTTGAAACCTGTGGCCCGCGCACATGACTCAGGTTTGATTCTGGAACCATGTGTCCTGGGAACATGACTGAGGTTTGATTTTGGAAACCTTTGGCCTGGGAAAATGACTGAGGTTTCATTGTGGAAACATGTGGCCTGGGATCATGACTGAGGTTTGATGGTGGAACACTCTGGCCTGGCAAAATGACTGAGGCTTGATTCTGGAACCCTGTGGCCCGGGAACATGAGAACGGTTTGATTCTGGAACCCTGTGGCCTTTAACATGATATCGGTGGATTCTGGAACCCTGTGGCCTGGGAACATGAGAACGGTTTGATTCTGGAACCCTGTAGCCTGGGAACATGAGTGAGGATTGATGGTGGAACCCTGTGGCCTGGCAACATGACTGAGGTTTGATACTGGAAGACTGTGGCCAGGAAACATGATATCGGGTTGATTCTGGAAACTTCTGTCCTGGGAACAAGACTGAGGTTTGATTCTGGAACACTGTGTCCTGGGAATATGACAAAGGTTTGTTGCTGGAAGCCTGTTCCCTGGGTACATGACTGAGGTTTGATTCTGGACACCTGTGTCCTGGGAACATGATTGATGTTTGATTGTTGAAACCTGTGGCCTGCGAACATGACTCAGGTTTGATTCTGGAACCCTGTGTCCTGGGAATATGACTGAGGTTTGATTCTGGAAACCTTTGGCCTGAGAAAATGACTGAGGTTTCATTGTGGAAACATGTGGCCTGGGATCATGACTGAGGTTTGATGGTGGAACACTCTGGCCTGGCAAAATGACTGAGGCTTGATTCTGGAACCCTGTGGCCCGGGAACGTGACTGAGGTTTGATGGCAGAAACCTGTGGCCTGGCAACATGACTGACGTTTGATTCTGGATCCCTGTGGCCTGGGAACATGACTGAGGCGTGATTCTGGAAAACTGTGGCCTGGGAACATGACATCTGTTTAGATTGTGGAATACTGTGCCCCGGGAACCTGACTGAGCCTTGGTTCTGAAACCCTGTGGACTGGGAACATGACTGAGGTTTTATTCTGGAACCCTGTAGCCTGGGAACATAACTGAGGATTGATTCTGGAACCCTGTGGCCTGGGAACATGATACCGGTGGATTCTGGAACCCTGGGGACTGGGCATGTGACATCTGTTTAGATTGTGGAATACTGTGCCCCGGGAACCTGACTGAGCCTTGGTTCTGGAACCCTGTGGATTGGGAACATGACTGAGGTTTTATTCTAGAACCCTGTAGCCTGGAAACATAACTGAGGATTGATTCTCGAACCCTGTGTCCTGGGAACATGACATCGGTGGATTCTAGAACCCTGTGGCCTGGGAACATGTCTGAGGTTTGATGGTGGAAACCTGTGGCTTGGCAACATGACTAAGGTTTGATTCTGGAAGACTGTGGCCAGGAAGCATGATATCTGCTTGATTCTGGAAACTTGTGTCCTGGGAACATGACTGAGGTTTGTTTCTGGAAGCCTGTGCCCTGGGAACATGACTGAGGTTTGATTCTGGACACCTGTATCCTGGGAACATGACTGAGGTTTGATGGTTGAAACCTGTGGCCCGCGCACATGAATCAGGTTTGATTCTGGAACCATGTGTCCTGGGAACATGACTGAGGTTTGATTCTGGAAACCTTTGGCCTGGGAAAATGACTGAGGTTTCATTGTGGAAACATGTGGCCTGGGATCATGACTGAGGTTTGATGGTGGAACACTCTGGCCTGGCAAAATGACTGAGGCTTGATTCTGGAACCCTGTGGCCCGGGAACATGAGAACGGTTTGATTCTGGAACCTTGTGGCCTGGGAACATGAGTGAGGATTGATGGTGGAAACCTGTGGCCTGGCAACATGACTGAGGTTTGATACTGGAAGACTGTGGCCAGGAAACATGATATCGGGTTGATTCTGGAAACTTCTGTCCTGGGAACAAGACTGAGGTTTGATTCTGGAACCCTGTGTCCTGGGAATATGACAAAGGTTTGTTGCTGGAAGCCTGTTCCCTGGGTACATGACTGAGGTTTGATTCTGGACACCTGTGTCCTGGGAACATGAGTGATGTTTGATGGTTGAAACCTGTGGCCTGCGAACATGACTCAGGTTTGATTCTGGAACCATGTGTCCTGGGAATATGACTGAGGTTTGATTCTGGAAACCTTTGGCCTGAGAAAAAGACTGAGGTTTCATTGTGGAAACATGTGGCCTGGGATCATGACTGAGGTTTGATGGTGGAACACTCTGGCCTGGCAAAATGACTGAGGCTTGATTCTGGAACCCTGTGGCCCGGGAACGTGACTGAGGTTTGATGGCAGAAACCTGTGGCCTGGCAACATGACTGACGTTTGATTCTGGATCCCTGTGGCCTGGGAACATGACTGAGGCGTGATTCTGGAAAACTGTGGCCTGGGAACATGACATCTGTTTAGATTGTGGAATACTGTGCCCCGGGAACCTGACTGAGCCTTGGTTCTGAAACCCTGTGGACTGGGAACATGACTGAGGTTTTATTCTGGAACCCTGTAGCCTGGGAACATAACTGCGGATTGATTCTGGAACCCTGTGGCCTGGGAACATGATACCGGTGGATTCTGGAACCCTGGGGACTGGGCATGTGACATCTGTTTAGATTGTGGAATACTGTGGCCCGGGAACCTGGCTGAGCCTTGGTTCTGGAACCCTGTGGATTGGGAACATGACTGAGGTTTTATTCTAGAACCCTGTAGCCTGGAAACATAACTGAGGATTGATTCTCGAACCCTGTGGCCTGGGAACATGACATCGGTGGATTCTAGAACCCTGTGGCCTGGGAACATGTCTGAGGTTTGATGGTGGAAACCTGTGGCTTGGCAACATGACTAAGGTTTGATTCTGGAAGACTGTGGCCAGGAAGCATGATATCTGGTTGATTCTGGAAACTTGTGTCCTGGGAACATGACTGAGGTTTGTTTCTGGAAGCCTGTGCCCTGGGAACATGACTGAGGTTTGATTCTGGACACCTGTGTCCTGGGAACATGACTGAGGTTTGATGGTTGAAACCTGTGGCCCGCGCACATGACTCAGGTTTGATTCTGGAACCATGTGTCCTGGGAACATGACTGAGGTTTGATTTTGGAAACCTTTGGCCTGGGAAAATGACTGAGGTTTCATTGTGGAAACATGTGGCCTGGGATCATGACTGAGGTTTGATGGTGGAACACTCTGGCCTGGCAAAATGACTGAGGCTTGATTCTGGAACCCTGTGGCCCGGGAACGTGACTGAGGTTTGATGGCAGAAACCTGTGGCCTGGCAACATGACTGACGTTTGCTTCTGGATCCCTGTGGCCTGGGAACATGACTGAGGCGTGATTCTGGAAAAGTGTGGCCTGGGAACATGACATCTGTTTAGATTGTGGAATACTGTGCCCCGGGAACCTGACTGAGCCTTGGTTCTGAAACCCTGTGGACTGGGAACATGACTGAAGTTTTATTCTGGAACCCTGTAGCCTGGGAACATAACTGAGGATTGATTCTGGAACCCTGTGGCCTGGGAACATGATACCGGTGGATTCTGGAACCCTGGGGACTGGGCATGTGACATCTGTTTAGATTGTGGAATACTGTGCCCCGGGAACCTGACTGAGCCTTGGTTCTGGAACCCTGTGGATTGGGAACATGACTGAGGTTTTATTCTAGAACCCTGTAGCCTGGAAACATAACTGAGGATTGATTCTCGAACCCTGTGTCCTGGGAACATGACATCGGTGGATTCTAGAACCCTGTGGCCTGGGAACATGTCTGAGGTTTGATGGTGGAAACCTGTGGCTTGGCAACATGACTAAGGTTTGATTCTGGAAGACTGTGGCCAGGAAGCATGATATCTGCTTGATTCTGGAAACTTGTGTCCTGGGAACATGACTGAGGTTTGTTTCTGGAAGCCTGTGCCCTGGGAACATGACTGAGGTTTGATTCTGGACACCTGTATCCTGGGAACATGACTGAGGTTTGATGGTTGAAACCTGTGGCCCGCGCACATGAATCAGGTTTGATTCTGGAACCATGTGTCCTGGGAACATGACTGAGGTTTGATTCTGGAAACCTTTGGCCTGGGAAAATGACTGAGGTTTCATTGTGGAAACATGTGGCCTGGGATCATGACTGAGGTTTGATGGTGGAACACTCTGGCCTGGCAAAATGACTGAGGCTTGATTATGGAACCCTGTGGCCCGGGAACATGAGAACGGTTTGATTCTGGAAACTTGTGGCCTGGGAACATGAGTGAGGATTGATGGTGGAAACCTGTGGCCTGGCAACATGACTGAGGTTTGATACTGGAAGACTGTGGCCAGGAAACATGATATCGGGTTGATTCTGGAAACTTCTGTCCTGGGAACAAGACTGAGGTTTGATTCTGGAACCCTGTGTCCTGGGAATATGACAAAGGTTTGTTGCTGGAAGCCTGTTCCCTGGGTACATGACTGAGGTTTGATTCTGGACACCTGTGTCCTGGGAACATGAGTGATGTTTGATTGTTGAAACCTGTGGCCTGCGAACATGACTCAGGTTTGATTCTGGAACCATGTGTCCTGGGAATATGACTGAGGTTTGATTCTGGAAACCTTTGGCCTGAGAAAAAGACTGAGGTTTCATTGTGGAAACATGTGGCCTGGGATCATGACTGAGGTTTGATGGTGGAACACTCTGGCCTGGCAAAATGACTGAGGCTTGATTCTGGAACCCTGTGGCCCGGGAACGTGACTGAGGTTTGATGGCAGAAACCTGTGGCCTGGCAACATGACTGACGTTTGATTCTGGATCCCTGTGGCCTGGGAACATGACTGAGGCGTGATTCTGGAAAACTGTGGCCTGGGAACATGACATCTGTTTAGATTGTGGAATACTGTGCCCCGGGAACCTGACTGAGCCTTGGTTCTGAAACCCTGTGGACTGGGAACATGACTGAGGTTTTATTCTGGAACCCTGTAGCCTGGGAACATAACTGCGGATTGATTCTGGAACCCTGTGGCCTGGGAACATGATACCGGTGGATTCTGGAACCCTGGGGACTGGGCATGTGACATCTGTTTAGATTGTGGAATACTGTGGCCCGGGAACATGAGAACGGTTTGATTCTGGAACCTTGTGGCCTGGGAACATGAGTGAGGATTGATGGTGGAAACCTGTGGCCTGGCAACATGACTGAGGTTTGATACTGGAAGACTGTGGCCAGGAAACATGATATCCGGTTGATTCTGGAAACTTCTGTCCTGGGAACAAGACTGAGGTTTGATTCTGGAACCCTGTGTCCTGGGAATATGACAAAGGTTTGTTGCTGGAAGCCTGTTCCCTGGGTACATGACTGAGGTTTGATTCTGGACACCTGTGTCCTGGGAACATGAGTGATGTTTGATTGTTGAAACCTGTGGCCTGCGAACATGACTCAGGTTTGATTCTGGAACCATGTGTCCTGGGAATATGACTGAGGTTTGATTCTGGAAACCTTTGGCCTGAGAAAAAGACTGAGGTTTCATTGTGGAAACATGTGGCCTGGGATCATGACTGAGGTTTGATGGTGGAACACTCTGGCCTGGCAAAATGACTGAGGCTTGATTCTGGAACCCTGTGGCCCGGGAACGTGACTGAGGTTTGATGGCAGAAACCTGTGGCCTGGCAACATGACTGACGTTTGATTCTGGATCCCTGTGGCCTGGGAACATGACTGAGGCGTGATTCTGGAAAACTGTGGCCTGGGAACATGACATCTGTTTAGATTGTGGAATACTGTGCCCCGGGAACCTGACTGAGCCTTGGTTCTGAAACCCTGTGGACTGGGAACATGACTGAGGTTTTATTCTGGAACCCTGTAGCCTGGGAACATAACTGCGGATTGATTCTGGAACCCTGTGGCCTGGGAACATGATACCGGTGGATTCTGGAACCCTGGGGACTGGGCATGTGACATCTGTTTAGATTGTGGAATACTGTGGCCCGGGAACCTGGCTGAGCCTTGGTTCTGGAACCCTGTGGATTGGGAACATGACTGAGGTTTTATTCTAGAACCCTGTAGCCTGGAAACATAACTGAGGATTGATTCTCGAACCCTGTGGCCTGGGAACATGACATCGGTGGATTCTAGAACCCTGTGGCCTGGGAACATGTCTGAGGTTTGATGGTGGAAACCTTTGGCTTGGCAACATGACTAAGGTTTGATTCTGGAAGACTGTGGCCAGGAAGCATGATATCTGGTTGATTCTGGAAACTTGTGTCCTGGGAACATGACTGAGGTTTGTTTCTGGAAGCCTGTGCCCTGGGAACATGACTGAGGTTTGATTCTGGACACCTGTGTCCTGGGAACATGACTGAGGTTTGATGGTTGAAACCTGTGGCCCGCGCACATGACTCAGGTTTGATTCTGGAACCATGTGTCCTGGGAACATGACTGAGGTTTGATTTTGGAAACCTTTGGCCTGGGAAAATGACTGAGGTTTCATTGTGGAAACATGTGGCCTGGGATCATGACTGAGGTTTGATGGTGGAACACTCTGGCCTGGCAAAATGACTGAGGCTTGATTCTGGAACCCTGTGGCCCGGGAACATGAGAACGGTTTGATTCTGGAACCCTGTGGCCTTTAACATGACATCGGTGGATTCTGGAACCCTGTGGCCTGGGAACATGAGAACGGTTTGATTCTGGAACCCTGTGGCCTGGGAACATGAGTGAGGATTGATGGTGGAACCCTGTGGCCTGGCAACATGACTGAGGTTTGATACTGGAAGACTGTGGCCAGGAAACATGATATCGGGTTGATTCTGGAAACTTCTGTCCTGGGAACAAGACTGAGGTTTGATTCTGGAACCCTGTGTCCTGGGAATATGACAAAGGTTTGTTGCTGGAAGCCTGTTCCCTGGGTACATGACTGAGGTTTGATTCTGGACACCTGTGTCCTGGGAACATGAGTGATGTTTGATTGTTGAAACCTGTGGCCTGTGAACATGACTCAGGTTTGATTCTGGAACCATGTGTCCTGGGAATATGACTGAGGTTTGATTCTGGAAACCTTTGGCCTGAGAAAATGACTGAGGTTTCATTGTGGAAACATGTGGCCTGGGATCATGACTGAGGTTTGATGGTGGAACACTCTGGCCTGGCAAAATGACTGAGGCTTGATTCTGGAACCCTGTGGCCCGGGAACGTGACTGAGGTTTGATGGCAGAAACCTGTGGCCTGGCAACATGACTGACGTTTGATTCTGGATCCCTGTGGCCTGGGAACATGACTGAGGCGTGATTCTGGAAAACTGTGGCCTGGGAACATGACATCTGTTTAGATTGTGGAATACTGTGCCCCGGGAACCTGACTGAGCCTTGGTTCTGAAACCCTGTGGACTGGGAACATGACTGAGGTTTTATTCTGGAACCCTGTAGCCTGGGAACATAACTGAGGATTGATTCTGGAACCCTGTGGCCTGGGAACATGATACCGGTGGATTCTGGAACCCTGGGGACTGGGCATGTGACATCTGTTTAGATTGTGGAATACTGTGGCCCGGGAACCTGGCTGAGCCTTGGTTCTGGAACCCTGTGGATTGGGAACATGACTGAGGTTTTATTCTAGAACCCTGTAGCCTGGAAACATAACTGAGGATTGATTCTCGAACCCTGTGGCCTGGGAACATGACATCGGTGGATTCTAGAACCCTGTGGCCTGGGAACATGTCTGAGGTTTGATGGTGGAAACCTGTGGCTTGGCAACATGACTAAGGTTTGATTCTGGAAGACTGTGGCCAGGAAGCATGATATCTGGTTGATTCTGGAAACTTGTGTCCTGGGAACATGACTGAGGTTTGTTTCTGGAAGCCTGTGCCCTGGGAACATGACTGAGGTTTGATTCTGGACACCTGTGTCCTGGGAACATGACTGAGGTTTGATGGTTGAAACCTGTGGCCCGCGCACATGACTCAGGTTTGATTCTGGAACCATGTGTCCTGGGAACATGACTGAGGTTTGATTTTGGAAACCTTTGGCCTGGGAAAATGACTGAGGTTTCATTGTGGAAACATGTGGCCTGGGATCATGACTGAGGTTTGATGGTGGAACACTCTGGCCTGGCAAAATGACTGAGGCTTGATTCTGGAACCCTGTGGCCCGGGAACATGAGAACGGTTTGATTCTGGAACCCTGTGGCCTTTAACATGACATCGGTGGATTCTGGAACCCTGTGGCCTGGGAACATGAGAACGGTTTGATTCTGGAACCCTGTGGCCTGGGAACATGAGTGAGGATTGATGGTGGAACCCTGTGGCCTGGCAACATGACTGAGGTTTGATACTGGAAGACTGTGGCCAGGAAACATGATATCGGGTTGATTCTGGAAACTTCTGTCCTGGGAACAAGACTGAGGTTTGATTCTGGAACCCTGTGTCCTGGGAATATGACAAAGGTTTGTTGCTGGAAGCCTGTTCCCTGGGTACATGACTGAGGTTTGATTCTGGACACCTGTGTCCTGGGAACATGAGTGATGTTTGATTGTTGAAACCTGTGGCCTGCGAACATGACTCAGGTTTGATTCTGGAACCCTGTGTCCTGGGAATATGACTGAGGTTTGATTCTGGAAACCTTTGGCCTGAGAAAATGACTGAGGTTTCATTGTGGAAACATGTGGCCTGGGATCATGACTGAGGTTTGATGGTGGAACACTCTGGCCTGGCAAAATGACTGAGGCTTGATTCTGGAACCCTGTGGCCCGGGAACGTGACTGAGGTTTGATGGCAGAAACCTGTGGCCTGGCAACATGACTGACGTTTGATTCTGGATCCCTGTGGCCTGGGAACATGACTGAGGCGTGATTCTGGAAAACTGTGGCCTGGGAACATGACATCTGTTTAGATTGTGGAATACTGTGCCCCGGGAACATGACTGAGCCTTGGTTCTGAAACCCTGTGGACTGGGAACATGACTGAGGTTTTATTCTGGAACCCTGTAGCCTGGGAACATAACTGAGGATTGATTCTGGAACCCTGTGGCCTGGGAACATGATACCGGTGGATTCTGGAACCCTGGGGACTGGGCATGTGACATCTGTTTAGATTGTGGAATACTGTGCCCCGGGAACCTGACTGAGCCTTGGTTCTGGAACCCTGTGGATTGGGAACATGACTGAGGTTTTATTCTAGAACCCTGTAGCCTGGAAACATAACTGAGGATTGATTCTCGAACCCTGTGGCCTGGGAACATGACATCGGTGGATTCTAGAACCCTGTGGCCTGGGAACATGTCTGAGGTTTGATGGTGGAAACCTGTGGCTTGGCAACATGACTAAGGTTTGATTCTGGAAGACTGTGGCCAGGAAGCATGATATCTGCTTGATTCTGGAAACTTGTGTCCTGGGAACATGACTGAGGTTTGTTTCTGGAAGCCTGTGCCCTGGGAACATGACTGAGGTTTGATTCTGGACACCTGTGTCCTGGGAACATGACTGAGGTTTGATGGTTGAAACCTGTGGCCCGCGCACATGACTCAGGTTTGATTCTGGAACCATGTGTCCTGGGAACATGACTGAGGTTTGATTTTGGAAACCTTTGGCCTGGGAAAATGACTGAGGTTTCATTGTGGAAACATGTGGCCTGGGATCATGACTGAGGTTTGATGGTGGAACACTCTGGCCTGGCAAAATGACTGAGGCTTGATTCTGGAACCCTGTGGCCCGGGAACATGAGAACGGTTTGATTCTGGAACCCTGTGGCCTTTAACATGACATCGGTGGATTCTGGAACCCTGTGGCCTGGGAACATGAGAACGGTTTGATTCTGGAACCCTGTGGCCTGGGAACATGAGTGAGGATTGATGGTGGAACCCTGTGGCCTGGCAACATGACTGAGGTTTGATACTGGAAGACTGTGGCCAGGAAACATGATATCGGGTTGATTCTGGAAACTTCTGTCCTGGGAACAAGACTGAGGTTTGATTCTGGAACCCTGTGTCCTGGGAATATGACAAAGGTTTGTTGCTGGAAGCCTGTTCCCTGGGTACATGACTGAGGTTTGATTCTGGACACCTGTGTCCTGGGAACATGATTGATGTTTGATTGTTGAAACCTGTGGCCTGCGAACATGACTCAGGTTTGATTCTGGAACCCTGTGTCCTGGGAATATGACTGAGGTTTGATTCTGGAAACCTTTGGCCTGAGAAAATGACTGAGGTTTCATTGTGGAAACATGTGGCCTGGGATCATGACTGAGGTTTGATGGTGGAACACTCTGGCCTGGCAAAATGACTGAGGTTTGATTCTGGAACCCTGTGTCCTGGGAATATGACAAAGGTTTGTTGCTGGAAGCCTGTTCCCTGGGTACATGACTGAGGTTTGATTCTGGACACCTGTGTCCTGGGAACATGAGTGATGTTTGATTGTTGAAACCTGTGGCCCGCGCACATGACTCAGGTTTGATTCTGGAACCATGTGTCCTGGGAACATGACTGAGGTTTGATTTTGGAAACCTTTGGCCTGGGAAAATGACTGAGGTTTCATTGTGGAAACATGTGGCCTGGGATCATGACTGAGGTTTGATGGTGGAACACTCTGGCCTGGCAAAATGACTGAGGCTTGATTCTGGAACCCTGTGGCCCGGGAACATGAGAACGGTTTGATTCTGGAACCCTGTGGCCTTTAACATGACATCGGTGGATTCTGGAACCCTGTGGCCTGGGAACATGAGAACGGTTTGATTCTGGAACCCTGTGGCCTGGGAACATGAGTGAGGATTGATGGTGGAACCCTGTGGCCTGGCAACATGACTGAGGTTTGATACTGGAAGACTGTGGCCAGGAAACATGATATCGGGTTGATTCTGGAAACTTCTGTCCTGGGAACAAGACTGAGGTTTGATTCTGGAACCCTGTGTCCTGGGAATATGACAAAGGTTTGTTGCTGGAAGCCTGTTCCCTGGGTACATGACTGAGGTTTGATTCTGGACACCTGTGTCCTGGGAACATGATTGATGTTTGATTGTTGAAACCTGTGGCCTGCGAACATGACTCAGGTTTGATTCTGGAACCCTGTGTCCTGGGAATATGACTGAGGTTTGATTCTGGAAACCTTTGGCCTGAGAAAATGACTGAGGTTTCATTGTGGAAACATGTGGCCTGGGATCATGACTGAGGTTTGATGGTGGAACACTCTGGCCTGGCAAAATGACTGAGGTTTGATTCTGGAACCCTGTGTCCTGGGAATATGACAAAGGTTTGTTGCTGGAAGCCTGTTCCCTGGGTACATGACTGAGGTTTGATTCTGGACACCTGTGTCCTGGGAACATGAGTGATGTTTGATTGTTGAAACCTGTGGCCCGCGCACATGACTCAGGTTTGATTCTGGAACCATGTGTCCTGGGAACATGACTGAGGTTTGATTTTGGAAACCTTTGGCCTGGGAAAATGACTGAGGTTTCATTGTGGAAACATGTGGCCTGGGATCATGACTGAGGTTTGATGGTGGAACACTCTGGCCTGGCAAAATGACTGAGGCTTGATTCTGGAACCCTGTGGCCCGGGAACATGAGAACGGTTTGATTCTGGAACCCTGTGGCCTTTAACATGACATCGGTGGATTCTGGAACCCTGTGGCCTGGGAACATGAGAACGGTTTGATTCTGGAACCCTGTGGCCTGGGAACATGAGTGAGGATTGATGGTGGAACCCTGTGGCCTGGCAACATGACTGAGGTTTGATACTGGAAGACTGTGGCCAGGAAACATGATATCGGGTTGATTCTGGAAACTTCTGTCCTGGGAACAAGACTGAGGTTTGATTCTGGAACCCTGTGTCCTGGGAATATGACAAAGGTTTGTTGCTGGAAGCCTGTTCCCTGGGTACATGACTGAGGTTTGATTCTGGACACCTGTGTCCTGGGAACATGATTGATGTTTGATTGTTGAAACCTGTGGCCTGCGAACATGACTCAGGTTTGATTCTGGAACCCTGTGTCCTGGGAATATGACTGAGGTTTGATTCTGGAAACCTTTGGCCTGAGAAAATGACTGAGGTTTCATTGTGGAAACATGTGGCCTGGGATCATGACTGAGGTTTGATGGTGGAACACTCTGGCCTGGCAAAATGACTGAGGTTTGATTCTGGAACCCTGTGTCCTGGGAATATGACAAAGGTTTGTTGCTGGAAGCCTGTTCCCTGGGTACATGACTGAGGTTTGATTCTGGACACCTGTGTCCTGGGAACATGAGTGATGTTTGATTGTTGAAACCTGTGGCCCGCGCACATGACTCAGGTTTGATTCTGGAACCATGTGTCCTGGGAACATGACTGAGGTTTGATTTTGGAAACCTTTGGCCTGGGAAAATGACTGAGGTTTCATTGTGGAAACATGTGGCCTGGGATCATGACTGAGGTTTGATGGTGGAACACTCTGGCCTGGCAAAATGACTGAGGCTTGATTCTGGAACCCTGTGGCCCGGGAACATGAGAACGGTTTGATTCTGGAACCCTGTGGCCTTTAACATGACATCGGTGGATTCTGGAACCCTGTGGCCTGGGAACATGAGAACGGTTTGATTCTGGAACCCTGTGGCCTGGGAACATGAGTGAGGATTGATGGTGGAACCCTGTGGCCTGGCAACATGACTGAGGTTTGATACTGGAAGACTGTGGCCAGGAAACATGATATCGGGTTGATTCTGGAAACTTCTGTCCTGGGAACAAGACTGAGGTTTGATTCTGGAACCCTGTGTCCTGGGAATATGACAAAGGTTTGTTGCTGGAAGCCTGTTCCCTGGGTACATGACTGAGGTTTGATTCTGGACACCTGTGTCCTGGGAACATGATTGATGTTTGATTGTTGAAACCTGTGGCCTGCGAACATGACTCAGGTTTGATTCTGGAACCCTGTGTCCTGGGAATATGACTGAGGTTTGATTCTGGAAACCTTTGGCCTGAGAAAATGACTGAGGTTTCATTGTGGAAACATGTGGCCTGGGATCATGACTGAGGTTTGATGGTGGAACACTCTGGCCTGGCAAAATGACTGAGGCTTGATTCTGGAACCCTGTGGCCCGGGAACGTGACTGAGGTTTGATGGCAGAAACCTGTGGCCTGGCAACATGACTGACGTTTGATTCTGGATCCCTGTGGCCTGGGAACATGACTGAGGCGTGATTCTGGAAAACTGTGGCCTGGGAACATGACATCTGTTTAGATTGTGGAATACTGTGCCCCGGGAACCTGACTGAGCCTTGGTTCTGAAACCCTGTGGACTGGGAACATGACTGAGGTTTTATTCTGGAACCCTGTAGCCTGGGAACATAACTGAGGATTGATTCTGGAACCCTGTGGCCTGGGAACATGATACCGGTGGATTCTGGAACCCTGGGGACTGGGCATGTGACATCTGTTTAGATTGTGGAATACTGTGCCCCGGGAACCTGACTGAGCCTTGGTTCTGGAACCCTGTGGATTGGGAACATGACTGAGGTTTTATTCTAGAACCCTGTAGCCTGGAAACATAACTGAGGATTGATTCTCGAACCCTGTGTCCTGGGAACATGACATCGGTGGATTCTAGAACCCTGTGGCCTGGGAACATGTCTGAGGTTTGATGGTGGAAACCTGTGGCTTGGCAACATGACTAAGGTTTGATTCTGGAAGACTGTGGCCAGGAAGCATGATATCTGCTTGATTCTGGAAACTTGTGTCCTGGGAACATGACTGAGGTTTGTTTCTGGAAGCCTGTGCCCTGGGAACATGACTGAGGTTTGATTCTGGACACCTGTATCCTGGGAACATGACTGAGGTTTGATGGTTGAAACCTGTGGCCCGCGCACATGAATCAGGTTTGATTCTGGAACCATGTGTCCTGGGAACATGACTGAGGTTTGATTCTGGAAACCTTTGGCCTGGGAAAATGACTGAGGTTTCATTGTGGAAACATGTGGCCTGGGATCATGACTGAGGTTTGATGGTGGAACACTCTGGCCTGGCAAAATGACTGAGGCTTGATTCTGGAACCCTGTGGCCCGGGAACATGAGAACGGTTTGATTCTGGAACCTTGTGGCCTGGGAACATGAGTGAGGATTGATGGTGGAAACCTGTGGCCTGGCAACATGACTGAGGTTTGATACTGGAAGACTGTGGCCAGGAAACATGATATCGGGTTGATTCTGGAAACTTCTGTCCTGGGAACAAGACTGAGGTTTGATTCTGGAACCCTGTGTCCTGGGAATATGACAAAGGTTTGTTGCTGGAAGCCTGTTCCCTGGGTACATGACTGAGGTTTGATTCTGGACACCTGTGTCCTGGGAACATGAGTGATGTTTGATTGTTGAAACCTGTGGCCTGCGAACATGACTCAGGTTTGATTCTGGAACCATGTGTCCTGGGAATATGACTGAGGTTTGATTCTGGAAACCTTTGGCCTGAGAAAAAGACTGAGGTTTCATTGTGGAAACATGTGGCCTGGGATCATGACTGAGGTTTGATGGTGGAACACTCTGGCCTGGCAAAATGACTGAGGCTTGATTCTGGAACCCTGTGGCCCGGGAACGTGACTGAGGTTTGATGGCAGAAACCTGTGGCCTGGCAACATGACTGACGTTTGATTCTGGATCCCTGTGGCCTGGGAACATGACTGAGGCGTGATTCTGGAAAACTGTGGCCTGGGAACATGACATCTGTTTAGATTGTGGAATACTGTGCCCCGGGAACCTGACTGAGCCTTGGTTCTGAAACCCTGTGGACTGGGAACATGACTGAGGTTTTATTCTGGAACCCTGTAGCCTGGGAACATAACTGCGGATTGATTCTGGAACCCTGTGGCCTGGGAACATGATACCGGTGGATTCTGGAACCCTGGGGACTGGGCATGTGACATCTGTTTAGATTGTGGAATACTGTGGCCCGGGAACCTGGCTGAGCCTTGGTTCTGGAACCCTGTGGATTGGGAACATGACTGAGGTTTTATTCTAGAACCCTGTAGCCTGGAAACATAACTGAGGATTGATTCTCGAACCCTGTGGCCTGGGAACATGACATCGGTGGATTCTAGAACCCTGTGGCCTGGGAACATGTCTGAGGTTTGATGGTGGAAACCTGTGGCTTGGCAACATGACTAAGGTTTGATTCTGGAAGACTGTGGCCAGGAAGCATGATATCTGGTTGATTCTGGAAACTTGTGTCCTGGGAACATGACTGAGGTTTGTTTCTGGAAGCCTGTGCCCTGGGAACATGACTGAGGTTTGATTCTGGACACCTGTGTCCTGGGAACATGACTGAGGTTTGATGGTTGAAACCTGTGGCCCGCGCACATGACTCAGGTTTGATTCTGGAACCATGTGTCCTGGGAACATGACTGAGGTTTGATTTTGGAAACCTTTGGCCTGGGAAAATGACTGAGGTTTCATTGTGGAAACATGTGGCCTGGGATCATGACTGAGGTTTGATGGTGGAACACTCTGGCCTGGCAAAATGACTGAGGCTTGATTCTGGAACCCTGTGGCCCGGGAACGTGACTGAGGTTTGATGGCAGAAACCTGTGGCCTGGCAACATGACTGACGTTTGCTTCTGGATCCCTGTGGCCTGGGAACATGACTGAGGCGTGATTCTGGAAAAGTGTGGCCTGGGAACATGACATCTGTTTAGATTGTGGAATACTGTGCCCCGGGAACCTGACTGAGCCTTGGTTCTGAAACCCTGTGGACTGGGAACATGACTGAAGTTTTATTCTGGAACCCTGTAGCCTGGGAACATAACTGAGGATTGATTCTGGAACCCTGTGGCCTGGGAACATGATACCGGTGGATTCTGGAACCCTGGGGACTCGGCATGTGACATCTGTTTAGATTGTGGAATACTGTGCCCCGGGAACCTGACTGAGCCTTGGTTCTGGAACCCTGTGGATTGGGAACATGACTGAGGTTTTATTCTAGAACCCTGTAGCCTGGAAACATAACTGAGGATTGATTCTCGAACCCTGTGTCCTGGGAACATGACATCGGTGGATTCTAGAACCCTGTGGCCTGGGAACATGTCTGAGGTTTGATGGTGGAAACCTGTGGCTTGGCAACATGACTAAGGTTTGATTCTGGAAGACTGTGGCCAGGAAGCATGATATCTGCTTGATTCTGGAAACTTGTGTCCTGGGAACATGACTGAGGTTTGTTTCTGGAAGCCTGTGCCCTGGGAACATGACTGAGGTTTGATTCTGGACACCTGTATCCTGGGAACATGACTGAGGTTTGATGGTTGAAACCTGTGGCCCGCGCACATGAATCAGGTTTGATTCTGGAACCATGTGTCCTGGGAACATGACTGAGGTTTGATTCTGGAAACCTTTGGCCTGGGAAAATGACTGAGGTTTCATTGTGGAAACATGTGGCCTGGGATCATGACTGAGGTTTGATGGTGGAACACTCTGGCCTGGCAAAATGACTGAGGCTTGATTCTGGAACCCTGTGGCCCGGGAACATGAGAACGGTTTGATTCTGGAACCTTGTGGCCTGGGAACATGAGTGAGGATTGATGGTGGAAACCTGTGGCCTGGCAACATGACTGAGGTTTGATACTGGAAGACTGTGGCCAGGAAACATGATATCGGGTTGATTCTGGAAACTTCTGTCCTGGGAACAAGACTGAGGTTTGATTCTGGAACCCTGTGTCCTGGGAATATGACAAAGGTTTGTTGCTGGAAGCCTGTTCCCTGGGTACATGACTGAGGTTTGATTCTGGACACCTGTGTCCTGGGAACATGAGTGATGTTTGATTGTTGAAACCTGTGGCCTGCGAACATGACTCAGGTTTGATTCTGGAACCATGTGTCCTGGGAATATGACTGAGGTTTGATTCTGGAAACCTTTGGCCTGAGAAAAAGACTGAGGTTTCATTGTGGAAACATGTGGCCTGGGATCATGACTGAGGTTTGATGGTGGAACACTCTGGCCTGGCAAAATGACTGAGGCTTGATTCTGGAACCCTGTGGCCCGGGAACGTGACTGAGGTTTGATGGCAGAAACCTGTGGCCTGGCAACATGACTGACGTTTGATTCTGGATCCCTGTGGCCTGGGAACATGACTGAGGCGTGATTCTGGAAAACTGTGGCCTGGGAACATGACATCTGTTTAGATTGTGGAATACTGTGCCCCGGGAACCTGACTGAGCCTTGGTTCTGAAACCCTGTGGACTGGGAACATGACTGAGGTTTTATTCTGGAACCCTGTAGCCTGGGAACATAACTGCGGATTGATTCTGGAACCCTGTGGCCTGGGAACATGATACCGGTGGATTCTGGAACCCTGGGGACTGGGCATGTGACATCTGTTTAGATTGTGGAATACTGTGGCCCGGGAACCTGGCTGAGCCTTGGTTCTGGAACCCTGTGGATTGGGAACATGACTGAGGTTTTATTCTAGAACCCTGTAGCCTGGAAACATAACTGAGGATTGATTCTCGAACCCTGTGGCCTGGGAACATGACATCGGTGGATTCTAGAACCCTGTGGCCTGGGAACATGTCTGAGGTTTGATGGTGGAAACCTGTGGCCCGCGCACATGAATCAGGTTTGATTCTGGAACCATGTGTCCTGGGAACATGACTGAGGTTTGATTCTGGAAACCTTTGGCCTGGGAAAATGACTGAGGTTTCATTGTGGAAACATGTGGCCTGGGATCATGACTGAGGTTTGATGGTGGAACACTCTGGCCTGGCAAAATGACTGAGGCTTGATTCTGGAACCCTGTGGCCCGGGAACGTGACTGAGGTTTGATGGCAGAAACCTGTGGCCTGGCAACATGACTGACGTTTGCTTCTGGATCCCTGTGGCCTGGGAACATGACTGAGGCGTGATTCTGGAAAAGTGTGGCCTGGGAACATGACATCTGTTTAGATTGTGGAATACTGTGCCCCGGGAACCTGACTGAGCCTTGGTTCTGAAACCCTGTGGACTGGGAACATGACTGAAGTTTTATTCTGGAACCCTGTAGCCTGGGAACATAACTGAGGATTGATTCTGGATCCCTGTGGCCTGGGAACATGACTGAGGCGTGATTCTGGAAAACTGTGGCCTGGGAACATGACATCTGTTTAGATTGTGGAATACTGTGCCCCGGGAACCTGACTGAGCCTTGGTTCTGAAACCCTGTGGACTGGGAACATGACTGAAGTTTTATTCTGGAACCCTGTAGCCTGGGAACATAACTGAGGATTGATTCTGGAACCCTGTGGCCTGGGAACATGATACCGGTGGATTCTGGAACCCTGGGGACTGGGCATGTGACATCTGTTTAGATTGTGGAATACTGTGCCCCGGGAACCTGACTGAGCCTTGGTTCTGGAACCCTGTGGATTGGGAACATGACTGAGGTTTTATTCTAGAACCCTGTAGCCTGGAAACATAACTGAGGATTGATTCTCGAACCCTGTGTCCTGGGAACATGACATCGGTGGATTCTAGAACCCTGTGGCCTGGGAACATGTCTGAGGTTTGATGGTGGAAACCTGTGGCTTGGCAACATGACTAAGGTTTGATTCTGGAAGACTGTGGCCAGGAAGCATGATATCTGCTTGATTCTGGAAACTTGTGTCCTGGGAACATGACTGAGGTTTGTTTCTGGAAGCCTGTGCCCTGGGAACATGACTGAGGTTTGATTCTGGACACCTGTATCCTGGGAACATGACTGAGGTTTGATGGTTGAAACCTGTGGCCCGCGCACATGAATCAGGTTTGATTCTGGAACCATGTGTCCTGGGAACATGACTGAGGTTTGATTCTGGAAACCTTTGGCCTGGGAAAATGACTGAGGTTTCATTGTGGAAACATGTGGCCTGGGATCATGACTGAGGTTTGATGGTGGAACACTCTGGCCTGGCAAAATGACTGAGGCTTGATTCTGGAACCCTGTGGCCCGGGAACATGAGAACGGTTTGATTCTGGAACCTTGTGGCCTGGGAACATGAGTGAGGATTGATGGTGGAAACCTGTGGCCTGGCAACATGACTGAGGTTTGATACTGGAAGACTGTGGCCAGGAAACATGATATCCGGTTGATTCTGGAAACTTCTGTCCTGGGAACAAGACTGAGGTTTGATTCTGGAACCCTGTGTCCTGGGAATATGACAAAGGTTTGTTGCTGGAAGCCTGTTCCCTGGGTACATGACTGAGGTTTGATTCTGGACACCTGTGTCCTGGGAACATGAGTGATGTTTGATTGTTGAAACCTGTGGCCTGCGAACATGACTCAGGTTTGATTCTGGAACCATGTGTCCTGGGAATATGACTGAGGTTTGATTCTGGAAACCTTTGGCCTGAGAAAAAGACTGAGGTTTCATTGTGGAAACATGTGGCCTGGGATCATGACTGAGGTTTGATGGTGGAACACTCTGGCCTGGCAAAATGACTGAGGCTTGATTCTGGAACCCTGTGGCCCGGGAACGTGACTGAGGTTTGATGGCAGAAACCTGTGGCCTGGCAACATGACTGACGTTTGATTCTGGATCCCTGTGGCCTGGGAACATGACTGAGGCGTGATTCTGGAAAACTGTGGCCTGGGAACATGACATCTGTTTAGATTGTGGAATACTGTGCCCCGGGAACCTGACTGAGCCTTGGTTCTGAAACCCTGTGGACTGGGAACATGACTGAGGTTTTATTCTGGAACCCTGTAGCCTGGGAACATAACTGCGGATTGATTCTGGAACCCTGTGGCCTGGGAACATGATACCGGTGGATTCTGGAACCCTGGGGACTGGGCATGTGACATCTGTTTAGATTGTGGAATACTGTGGCCCGGGAACCTGGCTGAGCCTTGGTTCTGGAACCCTGTGGATTGGGAACATGACTGAGGTTTTATTCTAGAACCCTGTAGCCTGGAAACATAACTGAGGATTGATTCTCGAACCCTGTGGCCTGGGAACATGACATCAGTGGATTCTAGAACCCTGTGGCCTGGGAACATGTCTGAGGTTTGATGGTGGAAACCTGTGGCTTGGCAACATGACTAAGGTTTGATTCTGGAAGACTGTGGCCAGGAAGCATGATATCTGCTTGATTCTGGAAACTTGTGTCCTGGGAACATGACTGAGGTTTGTTTCTGGAAGCCTGTGCCCTGGGAACATGACTGAGGTTTGATTCTGGACACCTGTATCCTGGGAACATGACTGAGGTTTGATGGTTGAAACCTGTGGCCCGCGCACATGAATCAGGTTTGATTCTGGAACCATGTGTCCTGGGAACATGACTGAGGTTTGATTCTGGAAACCTTTGGCCTGGGAAAATGACTGAGGTTTCATTGTGGAAACATGTGGCCTGGGATCATGACTGAGGTTTGATGGTGGAACACTCTGGCCTGGCAAAATGACTGAGGCTTGATTCTGGAACCCTGTGGCCCGGGAACATGAGAACGGTTTGATTCTGGAACCTTGTGGCCTGGGAACATGAGTGAGGATTGATGGTGGAAACCTGTGGCCTGGCAACATGACTGAGGTTTGATACTGGAAGACTGTGGCCAGGAAACATGATATCGGGTTGATTCTGGAAACTTCTGTCCTGGGAACAAGACTGAGGTTTGATTCTGGACACCTGTGTCCTGGGAACATGAGTGATGTTTGATTGTTGAAACCTGTGGCCTGCGAACATGACTCAGGTTTGATTCTGGAACCATGTGTCCTGGGAATATGACTGAGGTTTGATTCTGGAAACCTTTGGCCTGAGAAAAAGACTGAGGTTTCATTGTGGAAACATGTGGCCTGGGATCATGACTGAGGTTTGATGGTGGAACACTCTGGCCTGGCAAAATGACTGAGGCTTGATTCTGGAACCCTGTGGCCCGGGAACGTGACTGAGGTTTGATGGCAGAAACCTGTGGCCTGGCAACATGACTGACGTTTGATTCTGGATCCCTGTGGCCTGGGAACATGACTGAGGCGTGATTCTGGAAAACTGTGGCCTGGGAACATGACATCTGTTTAGATTGTGGAATACTGTGCCCCGGGAACCTGACTGAGCCTTGGTTCTGAAACCCTGTGGACTGGGAACATGACTGAGGTTTTATTCTGGAACCCTGTAGCCTGGGAACATAACTGCGGATTGATTCTGGAACCCTGTGGCCTGGGAACATGATACCGGTGGATTCTGGAACCCTGGGGACTGGGCATGTGACATCTGTTTAGATTGTGGAATACTGTGGCCCGGGAACCTGGCTGAGCCTTGGTTCTGGAACCCTGTGGATTGGGAACATGACTGAGGTTTTATTCTAGAACCCTGTAGCCTGGAAACATAACTGAGGATTGATTCTCGAACCCTGTGGCCTGGGAACATGACATCGGTGGATTCTAGAACCCTGTGGCCTGGGAACATGTCTGAGGTTTGATGGTGGAAACCTGTGGCTTGGCAACATGACTAAGGTTTGATTCTGGAAGACTGTGGCCAGGAAGCATGATATCTGGTTGATTCTGGAAACTTGTGTCCTGGGAACATGACTGAGGTTTGTTTCTGGAAGCCTGTGCCCTGGGAACATGACTGAGGTTTGATTCTGGACACCTGTGTCCTGGGAACATGACTGAGGTTTGATGGTTGAAACCTGTGGCCCGCGCACATGACTCAGGTTTGATTCTGGAACCATGTGTCCTGGGAACATGACTGAGGTTTGATTTTGGAAACCTTTGGCCTGGGAAAATGACTGAGGTTTCATTGTGGAAACATGTGGCCTGGGATCATGACTGAGGTTTGATGGTGGAACACTCTGGCCTGGCAAAATGACTGAGGCTTGATTCTGGAACCCTGTGGCCCGGGAACGTGACTGAGGTTTGATGGCAGAAACCTGTGGCCTGGCAACATGACTGACGTTTGCTTCTGGATCCCTGTGGCCTGGGAACATGACTGAGGCGTGATTCTGGAAAAGTGTGGCCTGGGAACATGACATCTGTTTAGATTGTGGAATACTGTGCCCCGGGAACCTGACTGAGCCTTGGTTCTGAAACCCTGTGGACTGGGAACATGACTGAAGTTTTATTCTGGAACCCTGTAGCCTGGGAACATAACTGAGGATTGATTCTGGAACCCTGTGGCCTGGGAACATGATACCGGTGGATTCTGGAACCCTGGGGACTCGGCATGTGACATCTGTTTAGATTGTGGAATACTGTGCCCCGGGAACCTGACTGAGCCTTGGTTCTGGAACCCTGTGGATTGGGAACATGACTGAGGTTTTATTCTAGAACCCTGTAGCCTGGAAACATAACTGAGGATTGATTCTCGAACCCTGTGTCCTGGGAACATGACATCGGTGGATTCTAGAACCCTGTGGCCTGGGAACATGTCTGAGGTTTGATGGTGGAAACCTGTGGCTTGGCAACATGACTAAGGTTTGATTCTGGAAGACTGTGGCCAGGAAGCATGATATCTGCTTGATTCTGGAAACTTGTGTCCTGGGAACATGACTGAGGTTTGTTTCTGGAAGCCTGTGCCCTGGGAACATGACTGAGGTTTGATTCTGGACACCTGTATCCTGGGAACATGACTGAGGTTTGATGGTTGAAACCTGTGGCCCGCGCACATGAATCAGGTTTGATTCTGGAACCATGTGTCCTGGGAACATGACTGAGGTTTGATTCTGGAAACCTTTGGCCTGGGAAAATGACTGAGGTTTCATTGTGGAAACATGTGGCCTGGGATCATGACTGAGGTTTGATGGTGGAACACTCTGGCCTGGCAAAATGACTGAGGCTTGATTCTGGAACCCTGTGGCCCGGGAACATGAGAACGGTTTGATTCTGGAACCTTGTGGCCTGGGAACATGAGTGAGGATTGATGGTGGAAACCTGTGGCCTGGCAACATGACTGAGGTTTGATACTGGAAGACTGTGGCCAGGAAACATGATATCGGGTTGATTCTGGAAACTTCTGTCCTGGGAACAAGACTGAGGTTTGATTCTGGAACCCTGTGTCCTGGGAATATGACAAAGGTTTGTTGCTGGAAGCCTGTTCCCTGGGTACATGACTGAGGTTTGATTCTGGACACCTGTGTCCTGGGAACATGAGTGATGTTTGATTGTTGAAACCTGTGGCCTGCGAACATGACTCAGGTTTGATTCTGGAACCATGTGTCCTGGGAATATGACTGAGGTTTGATTCTGGAAACCTTTGGCCTGAGAAAAAGACTGAGGTTTCATTGTGGAAACATGTGGCCTGGGATCATGACTGAGGTTTGATGGTGGAACACTCTGGCCTGGCAAAATGACTGAGGCTTGATTCTGGAACCCTGTGGCCCGGGAACGTGACTGAGGTTTGATGGCAGAAACCTGTGGCCTGGCAACATGACTGACGTTTGATTCTGGATCCCTGTGGCCTGGGAACATGACTGAGGCGTGATTCTGGAAAACTGTGGCCTGGGAACATGACATCTGTTTAGATTGTGGAATACTGTGCCCCGGGAACCTGACTGAGCCTTGGTTCTGAAACCCTGTGGACTGGGAACATGACTGAGGTTTTATTCTGGAACCCTGTAGCCTGGGAACATAACTGCGGATTGATTCTGGAACCCTGTGGCCTGGGAACATGATACCGGTGGATTCTGGAACCCTGGGGACTGGGCATGTGACATCTGTTTAGATTGTGGAATACTGTGGCCCGGGAACCTGGCTGAGCCTTGGTTCTGGAACCCTGTGGATTGGGAACATGACTGAGGTTTTATTCTAGAACCCTGTAGCCTGGAAACATAACTGAGGATTGATTCTCGAACCCTGTGGCCTGGGAACATGACATCGGTGGATTCTAGAACCCTGTGGCCTGGGAACATGTCTGAGGTTTGATGGTGGAAACCTGTGGCCCGCGCACATGAATCAGGTTTGATTCTGGAACCATGTGTCCTGGGAACATGACTGAGGTTTGATTCTGGAAACCTTTGGCCTGGGAAAATGACTGAGGTTTCATTGTGGAAACATGTGGCCTGGGATCATGACTGAGGTTTGATGGTGGAACACTCTGGCCTGGCAAAATGACTGAGGCTTGATTCTGGAACCCTGTGGCCCGGGAACGTGACTGAGGTTTGATGGCAGAAACCTGTGGCCTGGCAACATGACTGACGTTTGCTTCTGGATCCCTGTGGCCTGGGAACATGACTGAGGCGTGATTCTGGAAAACTGTGGCCTGGGAACATGACATCTGTTTAGATTGTGGAATACTGTGCCCCGGGAACCTGACTGAGCCTTGGTTCTGAAACCCTGTGGACTGGGAACATGACTGAAGTTTTATTCTGGAACCCTGTAGCCTGGGAACATAACTGAGGATTGATTCTGGAACCCTGTGGCCTGGGAACATGATACCGGTGGATTCTGGAACCCTGGGGACTGGGCATGTGACATCTGTTTAGATTGTGGAATACTGTGCCCCGGGAACCTGACTGAGCCTTGGTTCTGGAACCCTGTGGATTGGGAACAGGACTGAGGTTTTATTCTAGAACCCTGTAGCCTGGAAACATAACTGAGGATTGATTCTCGAACCCTGTGTCCTGGGAACATGACATCGGTGGATTCTAGAACCCTGTGGCCTGGGAACATGTCTGAGGTTTGATGGTGGAAACCTGTGGCTTGGCAACATGACTAAGGTTTGATTCTGGAAGACTGTGGCCAGGAAGCATGATATCTGCTTGATTCTGGAAACTTGTGTCCTGGGAACATGACTGAGGTTTGTTTCTGGAAGCCTGTGCCCTGGGAACATGACTGAGGTTTGATTCTGGACACCTGTATCCTGGGAACATGACTGAGGTTTGATGGTTGAAACCTGTGGCCCGCGCACATGAATCAGGTTTGATTCTGGAACCATGTGTCCTGGGAACATGACTGAGGTTTGATTCTGGAAACCTTTGGCCTGGGAAAATGACTGAGGTTTCATTGTGGAAACATGTGGCCTGGGATCATGACTGAGGTTTGATGGTGGAACACTCTGGCCTGGCAAAATGACTGAGGCTTGATTCTGGAACCCTGTGGCCCGGGAACATGAGAACGGTTTGATTCTGGAACCTTGTGGCCTGGGAACATGAGTGAGGATTGATGGTGGAAACCTGTGGCCTGGCAACATGACTGAGGTTTGATACTGGAAGACTGTGGCCAGGAAACATGATATCCGGTTGATTCTGGAAACTTCTGTCCTGGGAACAAGACTGAGGTTTGATTCTGGAACCCTGTGTCCTGGGAATATGACAAAGGTTTGTTGCTGGAAGCCTGTTCCCTGGGTACATGACTGAGGTTTGATTCTGGACACCTGTGTCCTGGGAACATGAGTGATGTTTGATTGTTGAAACCTGTGGCCTGCGAACATGACTCAGGTTTGATTCTGGAACCATGTGTCCTGGGAATATGACTGAGGTTTGATTCTGGAAACCTTTGGCCTGAGAAAAAGACTGAGGTTTCATTGTGGAAACATGTGGCCTGGGATCATGACTGAGGTTTGATGGTGGAACACTCTGGCCTGGCAAAATGACTGAGGCTTGATTCTGGAACCCTGTGGCCCGGGAACGTGACTGAGGTTTGATGGCAGAAACCTGTGGCCTGGCAACATGACTGACGTTTGATTCTGGATCCCTGTGGCCTGGGAACATGACTGAGGCGTGATTCTGGAAAACTGTGGCCTGGGAACATGACATCTGTTTAGATTGTGGAATACTGTGCCCCGGGAACCTGACTGAGCCTTGGTTCTGAAACCCTGTGGACTGGGAACATGACTGAGGTTTTATTCTGGAACCCTGTAGCCTGGGAACATAACTGCGGATTGATTCTGGAACCCTGTGGCCTGGGAACATGATACCGGTGGATTCTGGAACCCTGGGGACTGGGCATGTGACATCTGTTTAGATTGTGGAATACTGTGGCCCGGGAACCTGGCTGAGCCTTGGTTCTGGAACCCTGTGGATTGGGAACATGACTGAGGTTTTATTCTAGAACCCTGTAGCCTGGAAACATAACTGAGGATTGATTCTCGAACCCTGTGGCCTGGGAACATGACATCGGTGGATTCTAGAACCCTGTGGCCTGGGAACATGTCTGAGGTTTGATGGTGGAAACCTGTGGCTTGGCAACATGACTAAGGTTTGATTCTGGAAGACTGTGGCCAGGAAGCATGATATCTGCTTGATTCTGGAAACTTGTGTCCTGGGAACATGACTGAGGTTTGTTTCTGGAAGCCTGTGCCCTGGGAACATGACTGAGGTTTGATTCTGGACACCTGTATCCTGGGAACATGACTGAGGTTTGATGGTTGAAACCTGTGGCCCGCGCACATGAATCAGGTTTGATTCTGGAACCATGTGTCCTGGGAACATGACTGAGGTTTGATTCTGGAAACCTTTGGCCTGGGAAAATGACTGAGGTTTCATTGTGGAAACATGTGGCCTGGGATCATGACTGAGGTTTGATGGTGGAACACTCTGGCCTGGCAAAATGACTGAGGCTTGATTCTGGAACCCTGTGGCCCGGGAACATGAGAACGGTTTGATTCTGGAACCTTGTGGCCTGGGAACATGAGTGAGGATTGATGGTGGAAACCTGTGGCCTGGCAACATGACTGAGGTTTGATACTGGAAGACTGTGGCCAGGAAACATGATATCGGGTTGATTCTGGAAACTTCTGTCCTGGGAACAAGACTGAGGTTTGATTCTGGACACCTGTGTCCTGGGAACATGAGTGATGTTTGATTGTTGAAACCTGTGGCCTGCGAACATGACTCAGGTTTGATTCTGGAACCATGTGTCCTGGGAATATGACTGAGGTTTGATTCTGGAAACCTTTGGCCTGAGAAAAAGACTGAGGTTTCATTGTGGAAACATGTGGCCTGGGATCATGACTGAGGTTTGATGGTGGAACACTCTGGCCTGGCAAAATGACTGAGGCTTGATTCTGGAACCCTGTGGCCCGGGAACGTGACTGAGGTTTGATGGCAGAAACCTGTGGCCTGGCAACATGACTGACGTTTGATTCTGGATCCCTGTGGCCTGGGAACATGACTGAGGCGTGATTCTGGAAAACTGTGGCCTGGGAACATGACATCTGTTTAGATTGTGGAATACTGTGCCCCGGGAACCTGACTGAGCCTTGGTTCTGAAACCCTGTGGACTGGGAACATGACTGAGGTTTTATTCTGGAACCCTGTAGCCTGGGAACATAACTGCGGATTGATTCTGGAACCCTGTGGCCTGGGAACATGATACCGGTGGATTCTGGAACCCTGGGGACTGGGCATGTGACATCTGTTTAGATTGTGGAATACTGTGGCCCGGGAACCTGGCTGAGCCTTGGTTCTGGAACCCTGTGGATTGGGAACATGACTGAGGTTTTATTCTAGAACCCTGTAGCCTGGAAACATAACTGAGGATTGATTCTCGAACCCTGTGGCCTGGGAACATGACATCGGTGGATTCTAGAACCCTGTGGCCTGGGAACATGTCTGAGGTTTGATGGTGGAAACCTGTGGCTTGGCAACATGACTAAGGTTTGATTCTGGAAGACTGTGGCCAGGAAGCATGATATCTGGTTGATTCTGGAAACTTGTGTCCTGGGAACATGACTGAGGTTTGTTTCTGGAAGCCTGTGCCCTGGGAACATGACTGAGGTTTGATTCTGGACACCTGTGTCCTGGGAACATGACTGAGGTTTGATGGTTGAAACCTGTGGCCCGCGCACATGACTCAGGTTTGATTCTGGAACCATGTGTCCTGGGAACATGACTGAGGTTTGATTTTGGAAACCTTTGGCCTGGGAAAATGACTGAGGTTTCATTGTGGAAACATGTGGCCTGGGATCATGACTGAGGTTTGATGGTGGAACACTCTGGCCTGGCAAAATGACTGAGGCTTGATTCTGGAACCCTGTGGCCCGGGAACGTGACTGAGGTTTGATGGCAGAAACCTGTGGCCTGGCAACATGACTGACGTTTGCTTCTGGATCCCTGTGGCCTGGGAACATGACTGAGGCGTGATTCTGGAAAACTGTGGCCTGGGAACATGACATCTGTTTAGATTGTGGAATACTGTGCCCCGGGAACCTGACTGAGCCTTGGTTCTGAAACCCTGTGGACTGGGAACATGACTGAGGTTTTATTCTAGAACCCTGTAGCCTGGAAACATAACTGAGGATTGATTCTCGAACCCTGTGTCCTGGGAACATGACATCGGTGGATTCTAGAACCCTGTGGCCTGGGAACATGTCTGAGGTTTGATGGTGGAAACCTGTGGCTTGGCAACATGACTAAGGTTTGATTCTGGAAGACTGTGGCCAGGAAGCATGATATCTGCTTGATTCTGGAAACTTGTGTCCTGGGAACATGACTGAGGTTTGTTTCTGGAAGCCTGTGCCCTGGGAACATGACTGAGGTTTGATTCTGGACACCTGTATCCTGGGAACATGACTGAGGTTTGATGGTTGAAACCTGTGGCCCGCGCACATGAATCAGGTTTGATTCTGGAACCATGTGTCCTGGGAACATGACTGAGGTTTGATTCTGGAAACCTTTGGCCTGGGAAAATGACTGAGGTTTCATTGTGGAAACATGTGGCCTGGGATCATGACTGAGGTTTGATGGTGGAACACTCTGGCCTGGCAAAATGACTGAGGCTTGATTCTGGAACCCTGTGGCCCGGGAACATGAGAACGGTTTGATTCTGGAACCTTGTGGCCTGGGAACATGAGTGAGGATTGATGGTGGAAACCTGTGGCCTGGCAACATGACTGAGGTTTGATACTGGAAGACTGTGGCCAGGAAACATGATATCGGGTTGATTCTGGAAACTTCTGTCCTGGGAACAAGACTGAGGTTTGATTCTGGACACCTGTGTCCTGGGAACATGAGTGATGTTTGATTGTTGAAACCTGTGGCCTGCGAACATGACTCAGGTTTGATTCTGGAACCATGTGTCCTGGGAATATGACTGAGGTTTGATTCTGGAAACCTTTGGCCTGAGAAAAAGACTGAGGTTTCATTGTGGAAACATGTGGCCTGGGATCATGACTGAGGTTTGATGGTGGAACACTCTGGCCTGGCAAAATGACTGAGGCTTGATTCTGGAACCCTGTGGCCCGGGAACGTGACTGAGGTTTGATGGCAGAAACCTGTGGCCTGGCAACATGACTGACGTTTGATTCTGGATCCCTGTGGCCTGGGAACATGACTGAGGCGTGATTCTGGAAAACTGTGGCCTGGGAACATGACATCTGTTTAGATTGTGGAATACTGTGCCCCGGGAACCTGACTGAGCCTTGGTTCTGAAACCCTGTGGACTGGGAACATGACTGAGGTTTTATTCTGGAACCCTGTAGCCTGGGAACATAACTGCGGATTGATTCTGGAACCCTGTGGCCTGGGAACATGATACCGGTGGATTCTGGAACCCTGGGGACTGGGCATGTGACATCTGTTTAGATTGTGGAATACTGTGGCCCGGGAACCTGGCTGAGCCTTGGTTCTGGAACCCTGTGGATTGGGAACATGACTGAGGTTTTATTCTAGAACCCTGTAGCCTGGAAACATAACTGAGGATTGATTCTCGAACCCTGTGGCCTGGGAACATGACATCGGTGGATTCTAGAACCCTGTGGCCTGGGAACATGTCTGAGGTTTGATGGTGGAAACCTGTGGCTTGGCAACATGACTAAGGTTTGATTCTGGAAGACTGTGGCCAGGAAGCATGATATCTGGTTGATTCTGGAAACTTGTGTCCTGGGAACATGACTGAGGTTTGTTTCTGGAAGCCTGTGCCCTGGGAACATGACTGAGGTTTGATTCTGGACACCTGTGTCCTGGGAACATGACTGAGGTTTGATGGTTGAAACCTGTGGCCCGCGCACATGACTCAGGTTTGATTCTGGAACCATGTGTCCTGGGAACATGACTGAGGTTTGATTTTGGAAACCTTTGGCCTGGGAAAATGACTGAGGTTTCATTGTGGAAACATGTGGCCTGGGATCATGACTGAGGTTTGATGGTGGAACACTCTGGCCTGGCAAAATGACTGAGGCTTGATTCTGGAACCCTGTGGCCCGGGAACGTGACTGAGGTTTGATGGCAGAAACCTGTGGCCTGGCAACATGACTGACGTTTGCTTCTGGATCCCTGTGGCCTGGGAACATGACTGAGGCGTGATTCTGGAAAACTGTGGCCTGGGAACATGACATCTGTTTAGATTGTGGAATACTGTGCCCCGGGAACCTGACTGAGCCTTGGTTCTGAAACCCTGTGGACTGGGAACATGACTGAGGTTTTATTCTAGAACCCTGTAGCCTGGAAACATAACTGAGGATTGATTCTCGAACCCTGTGTCCTGGGAACATGACATCGGTGGATTCTAGAACCCTGTGGCCTGGGAACATGTCTGAGGTTTGATGGTGGAAACCTGTGGCTTGGCAACATGACTAAGGTTTGATTCTGGAAGACTGTGGCCAGGAAGCATGATATCTGCTTGATTCTGGAAACTTGTGTCCTGGGAACATGACTGAGGTTTGTTTCTGGAAGCCTGTGCCCTGGGAACATGACTGAGGTTTGATTCTGGACACCTGTATCCTGGGAACATGACTGAGGTTTGATGGTTGAAACCTGTGGCCCGCGCACATGAATCAGGTTTGATTCTGGAACCATGTGTCCTGGGAACATGACTGAGGTTTGATTCTGGAAACCTTTGGCCTGGGAAAATGACTGAGGTTTCATTGTGGAAACATGTGGCCTGGGATCATGACTGAGGTTTGATGGTGGAACACTCTGGCCTGGCAAAATGACTGAGGCTTGATTCTGGAACCCTGTGGCCCGGGAACATGAGAACGGTTTGATTCTGGAACCTTGTGGCCTGGGAACATGAGTGAGGATTGATGGTGGAAACCTGTGGCCTGGCAACATGACTGAGGTTTGATACTGGAAGACTGTGGCCAGGAAACATGATATCGGGTTGATTCTGGAAACTTCTGTCCTGGGAACAAGACTGAGGTTTGATTCTGGACACCTGTGTCCTGGGAACATGAGTGATGTTTGATTGTTGAAACCTGTGGCCTGCGAACATGACTCAGGTTTGATTCTGGAACCATGTGTCCTGGGAATATGACTGAGGTTTGATTCTGGAAACCTTTGGCCTGAGAAAAAGACTGAGGTTTCATTGTGGAAACATGTGGCCTGGGATCATGACTGAGGTTTGATGGTGGAACACTCTGGCCTGGCAAAATGACTGAGGCTTGATTCTGGAACCCTGTGGCCCGGGAACGTGACTGAGGTTTGATGGCAGAAACCTGTGGCCTGGCAACATGACTGACGTTTGATTCTGGATCCCTGTGGCCTGGGAACATGACTGAGGCGTGATTCTGGAAAACTGTGGCCTGGGAACATGACATCTGTTTAGATTGTGGAATACTGTGCCCCGGGAACCTGACTGAGCCTTGGTTCTGAAACCCTGTGGACTGGGAACATGACTGAGGTTTTATTCTGGAACCCTGTAGCCTGGGAACATAACTGCGGATTGATTCTGGAACCCTGTGGCCTGGGAACATGATACCGGTGGATTCTGGAACCCTGGGGACTGGGCATGTGACATCTGTTTAGATTGTGGAATACTGTGGCCCGGGAACCTGGCTGAGCCTTGGTTCTGGAACCCTGTGGATTGGGAACATGACTGAGGTTTTATTCTGGAACCCTGTAGCCTGGGAACATAACTGCGGATTGATTCTGGAACCCTGTGGCCTGGGAACATGATACCGGTGGATTCTGGAACCCTGGGGACTGGGCATGTGACATCTGTTTAGATTGTGGAATACTGTGGCCCGGGAACCTGGCTGAGCCTTGGTTCTGGAACCCTGTGGATTGGGAACATGACTGAGGTTTTATTCTAGAACCCTGTAGCCTGGAAACATAACTGAGGATTGATTCTCGAACCCTGTGGCCTGGGAACATGACATCGGTGGATTCTAGAACCCTGTGGCCTGGGAACATGTCTGAGGTTTGATGGTGGAAACCTGTGGCTTGGCAACATGACTAAGGTTTGATTCTGGAAGACTGTGGCCAGGAAGCATGATATCTGGTTGATTCTGGAAACTTGTGTCCTGGGAACATGACTGAGGTTTGTTTCTGGAAGCCTGTGCCCTGGGAACATGACTGAGGTTTGATTCTGGACACCTGTGTCCTGGGAACATGACTGAGGTTTGATGGTTGAAACCTGTGGCCCGCGCACATGACTCAGGTTTGATTCTGGAACCATGTGTCCTGGGAACATGACTGAGGTTTGATTTTGGAAACCTTTGGCCTGGGAAAATGACTGAGGTTTCATTGTGGAAACATGTGGCCTGGGATCATGACTGAAGTTTGATGGTGGAACACTCTGGCCTGGCAAAATGACTGAGGCTTGATTCTGGAACCCTGTGGCCCGGGAACGTGACTGAGGTTTGATGGCAGAAACCTGTGGCCTGGCAACATGACTGACGTTTGCTTCTGGATCCCTGTGGCCTGGGAACATGACTGAGGCGTGATTCTGGAAAACTGTGGCCTGGGAACATGACATCTGTTTAGATTGTGGAATACTGTGCCCCGGGAACCTGACTGAGCCTTGGTTCTGAAACCCTGTGGACTGGGAACATGACTGAGGTTTTATTCTAGAACCCTGTAGCCTGGAAACATAACTGAGGATTGATTCTCGAACCCTGTGTCCTGGGAACATGACATCGGTGGATTCTAGAACCCTGTGGCCTGGGAACATGTCTGAGGTTTGATGGTGGAAACCTGTGGCTTGGCAACATGACTAAGGTTTGATTCTGGAAGACTGTGGCCAGGAAGCATGATATCTGCTTGATTCTGGAAACTTGTGTCCTGGGAACATGACTGAGGTTTGTTTCTGGAAGCCTGTGCCCTGGGAACATGACTGAGGTTTGATTCTGGACACCTGTATCCTGGGAACATGACTGAGGTTTGATGGTTGAAACCTGTGGCCCGCGCACATGAATCAGGTTTGATTCTGGAACCATGTGTCCTGGGAACATGACTGAGGTTTGATTCTGGAAACCTTTGGCCTGGGAAAATGACTGAGGTTTCATTGTGGAAACATGTGGCCTGGGATCATGACTGAGGTTTGATGGTGGAACACTCTGGCCTGGCAAAATGACTGAGGCTTGATTCTGGAACCCTGTGGCCCGGGAACATGAGAACGGTTTGATTCTGGAACCTTGTGGCCTGGGAACATGAGTGAGGATTGATGGTGGAAACCTGTGCCCTGGCAACATGACTGAGGTTTGATACTGGAAGACTGTGGCCAGGAAACATGATATCGGGTTGATTCTGGAAACTTCTGTCCTGGGAACAAGACTGAGGTTTGATTCTGGACACCTGTGTCCTGGGAACATGAGTGATGTTTGATTGTTGAAACCTGTGGCCTGCGAACATGACTCAGGTTTGATTCTGGAACCATGTGTCCTGGGAATATGACTGAGGTTTGATTCTGGAAACCTTTGGCCTGAGAAAAAGACTGAGGTTTCATTGTGGAAACATGTGGCCTGGGATCATGACTGAGGTTTGATGGTGGAACACTCTGGCCTGGCAAAATGACTGAGGCTTGATTCTGGAACCCTGTGGCCCGGGAACGTGACTGAGGTTTGATGGCAGAAACCTGTGGCCTGGCAACATGACTGACGTTTGATTCTGGATCCCTGTGGCCTGGGAACATGACTGAGGCGTGATTCTGGAAAACTGTGGCCTGGGAACATGACATCTGTTTAGATTGTGGAATACTGTGCCCCGGGAACCTGACTGAGCCTTGGTTCTGAAACCCTGTGGACTGGGAACATGACTGAGGTTTTATTCTGGAACCCTGTAGCCTGGGAACATAACTGCGGATTGATTCTGGAACCCTGTGGCCTGGGAACATGATACCGGTGGATTCTGGAACCCTGGGGACTGGGCATGTGACATCTGTTTAGATTGTGGAATACTGTGGCCCGGGAACCTGGCTGAGCCTTGGTTCTGGAACCCTGTGGATTGGGAACATGACTGAGGTTTTATTCTGGAACCCTGTAGCCTGGGAACATAACTGCGGATTGATTCTGGAACCCTGTGGCCTGGGAACATGATACCGGTGGATTCTGGAACCCTGGGGACTGGGCATGTGACATCTGTTTAGATTGTGGAATACTGTGGCCCGGGAACCTGGCTGAGCCTTGGTTCTGGAACCCTGTGGATTGGGAACATGACTGAGGTTTTATTCTAGAACCCTGTAGCCTGGAAACATAACTGAGGATTGATTCTCGAACCCTGTGGCCTGGGAACATGACATCGGTGGATTCTAGAACCCTGTGGCCTGGGAACATGTCTGAGGTTTGATGGTGGAAACCTGTGGCTTGGCAACATGACTAAGGTTTAATTCTGGAAGACTGTGGCCAGGAAGCATGATATCTGCTTGATTCTGGAAACTTGTGTCCTGGGAACATGACCGAGGTTTGTTTCTGGAAGCCTGTGCCCTGGGAACATGACTGAGGTTTGATTCTGGACACCTGTATCCTGGGAACATGACTGAGGTTTGATGGTTGAAACCTGTGGCCCGCGCACATGAATCAGGTTTGATTCTGGAACCATGTGTCCTGGGAACATGACTGAGGTTTGATTCTGGAAACCTTTGGCCTGGGAAAATGACTGAGGTTTCATTGTGGAAACATGTGGCCTGGGATCATGACTGAGGTTTGATGGTGGAACACTCTGGCCTGGCAAAATGACTGAGGCTTGATTCTGGAACCCTGTGGCCCGGGAACATGAGAACGGTTTGATTCTGGAACCTTGTGGCCTGGGAACATGAGTGAGGATTGATGGTGGAAACCTGTGGCCTGGCAACATGACTGAGGTTTGATACTGGAAGACTGTGGCCAGGAAACATGATATCGGGTTGATTCTGGAAACTTCTGTCCTGGGAACAAGACTGAGGTTTGATTCTGGAACCCTGTGTCCTGGGAATATGACAAAGGTTTGTTGCTGGAAGCCTGTTCCCTGGGTACATGACTGAGGTTTGATTCTGGACACCTGTGTCCTGGGAACATGAGTGATGTTTGATTGTTGAAACCTGTGGCCTGCGAACATGACTCAGGTTTGATTCTGGAACCATGTGTCCTGGGAATATGACTGAGGTTTGATTCTGGAAACCTTTGGCCTGAGAAAAAGACTGAGGTTTCATTGTGGAAACATGTGGCCTGGGATCATGACTGAGGTTTGATGGTGGAACACTCTGGCCTGGCAAAATGACTGAGGCTTGATTCTGGAACCCTGTGGCCCGGGAACGTGACTGAGGTTTGATGGCAGAAACCTGTGGCCTGGCAACATGACTGACGTTTGATTCTGGATCCCTGTGGCCTGGGAACATGACTGAGGCGTGATTCTGGAAAACTGTGGCCTGGGAACATGACATCTGTTTAGATTGTGGAATACTGTGCCCCGGGAACCTGACTGAGCCTTGGTTCTGAAACCCTGTGGACTGGGAACATGACTGAGGTTTTATTCTGGAACCCTGTAGCCTGGGAACATAACTGCGGATTGATTCTGGAACCCTGTGGCCTGGGAACATGATACCGGTGGATTCTGGAACCCTGGGGACTGGGCATGTGACATCTGTTTAGATTGTGGAATACTGTGGCCCGGGAACCTGGCTGAGCCTTGGTTCTGGAACCCTGTGGATTGGGAACATGACTGAGGTTTTATTCTAGAACCCTGTAGCCTGGAAACATAACTGAGGATTGATTCTCGAACCCTGTGGCCTGGGAACATGACATCGGTGGATTCTAGAACCCTGTGGCCTGGGAACATGTCTGAGGTTTGATGGTGGAAACCTGTGGCTTGGCAACATGACTAAGGTTTGATTCTGGAAGACTGTGGCCAGGAAGCATGATATCTGGTTGATTCTGGAAACTTGTGTCCTGGGAACATGACTGAGGTTTGTTTCTGGAAGCCTGTGCCCTGGGAACATGACTGAGGTTTGATTCTGGACACCTGTGTCCTGGGAACATGACTGAGGTTTGATGGTTGAAACCTGTGGCCCGCGCACATGACTCAGGTTTGATTCTGGAACCATGTGTCCTGGGAACATGACTGAGGTTTGATTTTGGAAACCTTTGGCCTGGGAAAATGACTGAGGTTTCATTGTGGAAACATGTGGCCTGGGATCATGACTGAGGTTTGATGGTGGAACACTCTGGCCTGGCAAAATGACTGAGGCTTGATTCTGGAACCCTGTGGCCCGGGAACGTGACTGAGGTTTGATGGCAGAAACCTGTGGCCTGGCAACATGACTGACGTTTGCTTCTGGATCCCTGTGGCCTGGGAACATGACTGAGGCGTGATTCTGGAAAACTGTGGCCTGGGAACATGACATCTGTTTAGATTGTGGAATACTGTGCCCCGGGAACCTGACTGAGCCTTGGTTCTGAAACCCTGTGGACTGGGAACATGACTGAAGTTTTATTCTGGAACCCTGTAGCCTGGGAACATAACTGAGGATTGATTCTGGAACCCTGTGGCCTGGGAACATGATACCGGTGGATTCTGGAACCCTGGGGACTGGGCATGTGACATCTGTTTAGATTGTGGAATACTGTGCCCCGGGAACCTGACTGAGCCTTGGTTCTGGAACCCTGTGGATTGGGAACATGACTGAGGTTTTATTCTAGAACCCTGTAGCCTGGAAACATAACTGAGGATTGATTCTCGAACCCTGTGTCCTGGGAACATGACATCGGTGGATTCTAGAACCCTGTGGCCTGGGAACATGTCTGAGGTTTGATGGTGGAAACCTGTGGCTTGGCAACATGACTAAGGTTTGATTCTGGAAGACTGTGGCCAGGAAGCATGATATCTGCTTGATTCTGGAAACTTGTGTCCTGGGAACATGACTGAGGTTTGTTTCTGGAAGCCTGTGCCCTGGGAACATGACTGAGGTTTGATTCTGGACACCTGTATCCTGGGAACATGACTGAGGTTTGATGGTTGAAACCTGTGGCCCGCGCACATGAATCAGGTTTGATTCTGGAACCATGTGTCCTGGGAACATGACTGAGGTTTGATTCTGGAAACCTTTGGCCTGGGAAAATGACTGAGGTTTCATTGTGGAAACATGTGGCCTGGGATCATGACTGAGGTTTGATGGTGGAACACTCTGGCCTGGCAAAATGACTGAGGCTTGATTCTGGAACCCTGTGGCCCGGGAACATGAGAACGGTTTGATTCTGGAACCTTGTGGCCTGGGAACATGAGTGAGGATTGATGGTGGAAACCTGTGGCCTGGCAACATGACTGAGGTTTGATACTGGAAGACTGTGGCCAGGAAACATGATATCCGGTTGATTCTGGAAACTTCTGTCCTGGGAACAAGACTGAGGTTTGATTCTGGAACCCTGTGTCCTGGGAATATGACAAAGGTTTGTTGCTGGAAGCCTGTTCCCTGGGTACATGACTGAGGTTTGATTCTGGACACCTGTGTCCTGGGAACATGAGTGATGTTTGATTGTTGAAACCTGTGGCCTGCGAACATGACTCAGGTTTGATTCTGGAACCATGTGTCCTGGGAATATGACTGAGGTTTGATTCTGGAAACCTTTGGCCTGAGAAAAAGACTGAGGTTTCATTGTGGAAACATGTGGCCTGGGATCATGACTGAGGTTTGATGGTGGAACACTCTGGCCTGGCAAAATGACTGAGGCTTGATTCTGGAACCCTGTGGCCCGGGAACGTGACTGAGGTTTGATGGCAGAAACCTGTGGCCTGGCAACATGACTGACGTTTGATTCTGGATCCCTGTGGCCTGGGAACATGACTGAGGCGTGATTCTGGAAAACTGTGGCCTGGGAACATGACATCTGTTTAGATTGTGGAATACTGTGCCCCGGGAACCTGACTGAGCCTTGGTTCTGAAACCCTGTGGACTGGGAACATGACTGAGGTTTTATTCTGGAACCCTGTAGCCTGGGAACATAACTGCGGATTGATTCTGGAACCCTGTGGCCTGGGAACATGATACCGGTGGATTCTGGAACCCTGGGGACTGGGCATGTGACATCTGTTTAGATTGTGGAATACTGTGGCCCGGGAACCTGGCTGAGCCTTGGTTCTGGAACCCTGTGGATTGGGAACATGACTGAGGTTTTATTCTAGAACCCTGTAGCCTGGAAACATAACTGAGGATTGATTCTCGAACCCTGTGGCCTGGGAACATGACATCGGTGGATTCTAGAACCCTGTGGCCTGGGAACATGTCTGAGGTTTGATGGTGGAAACCTTTGGCTTGGCAACATGACTAAGGTTTGATTCTGGAAGACTGTGGCCAGGAAGCATGATATCTGGTTGATTCTGGAAACTTGTGTCCTGGGAACATGACTGAGGTTTGTTTCTGGAAGCCTGTGCCCTGGGAACATGACTGAGGTTTGATTCTGGACACCTGTGTCCTGGGAACATGACTGAGGTTTGATGGTTGAAACCTGTGGCCCGCGCACATGACTCAGGTTTGATTCTGGAACCATGTGTCCTGGGAACATGACTGAGGTTTGATTTTGGAAACCTTTGGCCTGGGAAAATGACTGAGGTTTCATTGTGGAAACATGTGGCCTGGGATCATGACTGAGGTTTGATGGTGGAACACTCTGGCCTGGCAAAATGACTGAGGCTTGATTCTGGAACCCTGTGGCCCGGGAACATGAGAACGGTTTGATTCTGGAACCCTGTGGCCTTTAACATGACATCGGTGGATTCTGGAACCCTGTGGCCTGGGAACATGAGAACGGTTTGATTCTGGAACCCTGTGGCCTGGGAACATGAGTGAGGATTGATGGTGGAACCCTGTGGCCTGGCAACATGACTGAGGTTTGATACTGGAAGACTGTGGCCAGGAAACATGATATCGGGTTGATTCTGGAAACTTCTGTCCTGGGAACAAGACTGAGGTTTGATTCTGGAACCCTGTGTCCTGGGAATATGACAAAGGTTTGTTGCTGGAAGCCTGTTCCCTGGGTACATGACTGAGGTTTGATTCTGGACACCTGTGTCCTGGGAACATGAGTGATGTTTGATTGTTGAAACCTGTGGCCTGCGAACATGACTCAGGTTTGATTCTGGAACCCTGTGTCCTGGGAATATGACTGAGGTTTGATTCTGGAAACCTTTGGCCTGAGAAAATGACTGAGGTTTCATTGTGGAAACATGTGGCCTGGGATCATGACTGAGGTTTGATGGTGGAACACTCTGGCCTGGCAAAATGACTGAGGCTTGATTCTGGAACCCTGTGGCCCGGGAACGTGACTGAGGTTTGATGGCAGAAACCTGTGGCCTGGCAACATGACTGACGTTTGATTCTGGATCCCTGTGGCCTGGGAACATGACTGAGGCGTGATTCTGGAAAACTGTGGCCTGGGAACATGACATCTGTTTAGATTGTGGAATACTGTGCCCCGGGAACCTGACTGAGCCTTGGTTCTGAAACCCTGTGGACTGGGAACATGACTGAGGTTTTATTCTGGAACCCTGTAGCCTGGGAACATAACTGCGGATTGATTCTGGAACCCTGTGGCCTGGGAACATGATACCGGTGGATTCTGGAACCCTGGGGACTGGGCATGTGACATCTGTTTAGATTGTGGAATACTGTGGCCCGGGAACCTGGCTGAGCCTTGGTTCTGGAACCCTGTGGATTGGGAACATGACTGAGGTTTTATTCTAGAACCCTGTAGCCTGGAAACATAACTGAGGATTGATTCTCGAACCCTGTGGCCTGGGAACATGACATCGGTGGATTCTAGAACCCTGTGGCCTGGGAACATGTCTGAGGTTTGATGGTGGAAACCTGTGGCTTGGCAACATGACTAAGGTTTGATTCTGGAAGACTGTGGCCAGGAAGCATGATATCTGGTTGATTCTGGAAACTTGTGTCCTGGGAACATGACTGAGGTTTGTTTCTGGAAGCCTGTGCCCTGGGAACATGACTGAGGTTTGATTCTGGACACCTGTGTCCTGGGAACATGACTGAGGTTTGATGGTTGAAACCTGTGGCCCGCGCACATGACTCAGGTTTGATTCTGGAACCATGTGTCCTGGGAACATGACTGAGGTTTGATTTTGGAAACCTTTGGCCTGGGAAAATGACTGAGGTTTCATTGTGGAAACATGTGGCCTGGGATCATGACTGAGGTTTGATGGTGGAACACTCTGGCCTGGCAAAATGACTGAGGCTTGATTCTGGAACCCTGTGGCCCGGGAACATGAGAACGGTTTGATTCTGGAACCCTGTGGCCTTTAACATGACATCGGTGGATTCTGGAACCCTGTGGCCTGGGAACATGAGAACGGTTTGATTCTGGAACCCTGTGGCCTGGGAACATGAGTGAGGATTGATGGTGGAACCCTGTGGCCTGGCAACATGACTGAGGTTTGATACTGGAAGACTGTGGCCAGGAAACATGATATCGGGTTGATTCTGGAAACTTCTGTCCTGGGAACAAGACTGAGGTTTGATTCTGGAACCCTGTGTCCTGGGAATATGACAAAGGTTTGTTGCTGGAAGCCTGTTCCCTGGGTACATGACTGAGGTTTGATTCTGGACACCTGTGTCCTGGGAACATGAGTGATGTTTGATTGTTGAAACCTGTGGCCTGCGAACATGACTCAGGTTTGATTCTGGAACCCTGTGTCCTGGGAATATGACTGAGGTTTGATTCTGGAAACCTTTGGCCTGAGAAAATGACTGAGGTTTCATTGTGGAAACATGTGGCCTGGGATCATGACTGAGGTTTGATGGTGGAACACTCTGGCCTGGCAAAATGACTGAGGCTTGATTCTGGAACCCTGTGGCCCGGGAACGTGACTGAGGTTTGATGGCAGAAACCTGTGGCCTGGCAACATGACTGACGTTTGATTCTGGATCCCTGTGGCCTGGGAACATGACTGAGGCGTGATTCTGGAAAACTGTGGCCTGGGAACATGACATCTGTTTAGATTGTGGAATACTGTGCCCCGGGAACATGACTGAGCCTTGGTTCTGAAACCCTGTGGACTGGGAATATGACTGAGGTTTTATTCTGGAACCCTGTAGCCTGGGAACATAACTGAGGATTGATTCTGGAACCCTGTGGCCTGGGAACATGATACCGGTGGATTCTGGAACCCTGGGGACTGGGCATGTGACATCTGTTTAGATTGTGGAATACTGTGCCCCGGGAACCTGACTGAGCCTTGGTTCTGGAACCCTGTGGATTGGGAACATGACTGAGGTTTTATTCTAGAACCCTGTAGCCTGGAAACATAACTGAGGATTGATTCTCGAACCCTGTGGCCTGGGAACATGACATCGGTGGATTCTAGAACCCTGTGGTCTGGGAACATGTCTGAGGTTTGATGGTGGAAACCTGTGGCTTGGCAACATGACTAAGGTTTGATTCTGGAAGACTGTGGCCAGGAAGCATGATATCTGGTTGATTCTGGAAACTTGTGTCCTGGGAACATGACTGAGGTTTGTTTCTGGAAGCCTGTGCCCTGGGAACATGACTGAGGTTTGATTCTGGACACCTGTGTCCTGGGAACATGACTGAGGTTTGATGGTTGAAACCTGTGGCCCGCGCACATGACTCAGGTTTGATTCTGGAACCATGTGTCCTGGGAACATGACTGAGGTTTGATTTTGGAAACCTTTGGCCTGGGAAAATGACTGAGGTTTCATTGTGGAAACATGTGGCCTGGGATCATGACTGAGGTTTGATGGTGGAACACTCTGGCCTGGCAAAATGACTGAGGCTTGATTCTGGAACCCTGTGGCCCGGGAACATGAGAACGGTTTGATTCTGGAACCCTGTGGCCTTTAACATGACATCGGTGGATTCTGGAACCCTGTGGCCTGGGAACATGAGAACGGTTTGATTCTGGAACCCTGTGGCCTGGGAACATGAGTGAGGATTGATGGTGGAACCCTGTGGCCTGGCAACATGACTGAGGTTTGATACTGGAAGACTGTGGCCAGGAAACATGATATCGGGTTGATTCTGGAAACTTCTGTCCTGGGAACAAGACTGAGGTTTGATTCTGGAACCCTGTGTCCTGGGAATATGACAAAGGTTTGTTGCTGGAAGCCTGTTCCCTGGGTACATGACTGAGGTTTGATTCTGGACACCTGTGTCCTGGGAACATGAGTGATGTTTGATTGTTGAAACCTGTGGCTTGCGAACATGACTCAGGTTTGATTCTGGAACCCTGTGTCCTGGGAATATGACTGAGGTTTGATTCTGGAAACCTTTGGCCTGAGAAAATGACTGAGGTTTCATTGTGGAAACATGTGGCCTGGGATCATGACTGAGGTTTGATGGTGGAACACTCTGGCCTGGCAAAATGACTGAGGCTTGATTCTGGAACCCTGTGGCCCGGGAACGTGACTGAGGTTTGATGGCAGAAACCTGTGGCCTGGCAACATGACTGACGTTTGATTCTGGATCCCTGTGGCCTGGGAACATGACTGAGGCGTGATTCTGGAAAACTGTGGCCTGGGAACATGACATCTGTTTAGATTGTGGAATACTGTGCCCCGGGAACCTGACTGAGCCTTGGTTCTGAAACCCTGTGGACTGGGAACATGACTGAGGTTTTATTCTGGAACCCTGTAGCCTGGGAACATAACTGAGGATTGATTCTGGAACCCTGTGGCCTGGGAACATGATACCAGTGGATTCTGGAACCCTGGGGACTGGGCATGTGACATCTGTTTAGATTGTGGAATACTGTGCCCCGGGAACCTGACTGAGCCTTGGTTCTGGAACCCTGTGGATTGGGAACATGACTGAGGTTTTATTCTAGAACCCTGTAGCCTGGAAACATAACTGAGGATTGATTCTCGAACCCTGTGGCCTGGGAACATGACATCGGTGGATTCTAGAACCCTGTGGCCTGGGAACATGTCTGAGGTTTGAAGGTGGAAACCTGTGGCTTGGCAACATGACTAAGGTTTGATTCTGGAAGACTGTGGCCAGGAAGCATGATATCTGGTTGATTCTGGAAACTTGTGTCCTGGGAACATGACTGAGGTTTGTTTCTGGAAGCCTGTGCCCTGGGAACATGACTGAGGTTTGATTCTGGACACCTGTGTCCTGGGAACATGACTGAGGTTTGATGGTTGAAACCTGTGGCCCGCGCACATGACTCAGGTTTGATTCTGGAACCATGTGTCCTGGGAACATGACTGAGGTTTGATTTTGGAAACCTTTGGCCTGGGAAAATGACTGAGGTTTCATTGTGGAAACATGTGGCCTGGGATCATGACTGAGGTTTGATGGTGGAACACTCTGGCCTGGCAAAATGACTGAGGCTTGATTCTGGAACCCTGTGGCCCGGGAACATGAGAACGGTTTGATTCTGGAACCCTGTGGCCTTTAACATGATATCGGTGGATTCTGGAACCCTGTGGCCTGGGAACATGAGAACGGTTTGATTCTGGAACCCTGTAGCCTGGGAACATGAGTGAGGATTGATGGTGGAACCCTGTGGCCTGGCAACATGACTGAGGTTTGATACTGGAAGACTGTGGCCAGGAAACATGATATCGGGTTGATTCTGGAAACTTCTGTCCTGGGAACAAGACTGAGGTTTGATTCTGGAACACTGTGTCCTGGGAATATGACAAAGGTTTGTTGCTGGAAGCCTGTTCCCTGGGTACATGACTGAGGTTTGATTCTGGACACCTGTGTCCTGGGAACATGAGTGATGTTTGATTGTTGAAACCTGTGGCCTGCGAACATGACTCAGGTTTGATTCTGGAACCATGTGTCCTGGGAATATGACTGAGGTTTGATTCTGGAAACCTTTGGCCTGAGAAAATGACTGAGGTTTCATTGTGGAAACATGTGGCCTGGGATCATGACTGAGGTTTGATGGTGGAACACTCTGGCCTGGCAAAATGACTGAGGCTTGATTCTGGAACCCTGTGGCCCGGGAACGTGACTGAGGTTTGATGGCAGAAACCTGTGGCCTGGCAACATGACTGACGTTTGATTCTGGATCCCTGTGGCCTGGGAACATGACTGAGGCGTGATTCTGGAAAACTGTGGCCTGGGAACATGACATCTGTTTAGATTGTGGAATACTGTGCCCCGGGAACCTGACTGAGCCTTGGTTCTGAAACCCTGTGGACTGGGAACATGACTGAGGTTTTATTCTGGAACCCTGTAGCCTGGGAACATAACTGAGGATTGATTCTGGAACCCTGTGGCCTGGGAACATGATACCGGTGGATTCTGGAACCCTGGGGACTGGGCATGTGACATCTGTTTAGATTGTGGAATACTGTGCCCCGGGAACCTGACTGAGCCTTGGTTCTGGAACCCTGTGGATTGGGAACATGACTGAGGTTTTATTCTAGAACCCTGTAGCCTGGAAACATAACTGAGGATTGATTCTCGAACCCTGTGGCCTGGGAACATGACATCGGTGGATTCTAGAACCCTGTGGCCTGGGAACATGTCTGAGGTTTGATGGTGGAAACCTGTGGCTTGGCAACATGACTAAGGTTTGATTCTGGAAGACTGTGGCCAGGAAGCATGATATCTGGTTGATTCTGGAAACATGTGTCCTGGGAACATGACTGAGGTTTGTTTCTGGAAGCCTGTGCCCTGGGAACATGACTGAGGTTTGATTCTGGACACCTGTGTCCTGGGAACATGACTGAGGTTTGATGGTTGAAACCTGTGGCCCGCGAACATGACTCAGGTTTGATTCTGGAACCATGTGTCCTGGGAACATGACTGAGGTTTGATTTTGGAAACCTTTGGCCTGGGAAAATGACTGAGGTTTCATTGTGGAAACATGTGGCCTGGGATCATGACTGAGGTTTGATGGTGGAACACTCTGGCCTGGCAAAATGACTGAGGCTTGATTCTGGAACCCTGTGGCCCGGGAACGTGACTGAGGTTTGATGGCAGAAACCTGTGGCCTGGCAACATGACTGACGTTTGATTCTGGATCCCTGTGGCCTGGGAAGATGACTGAGGCGTGATTCTGGAAAACTGTGGCCTGGGAACATGACATCTGTTTAGATTGTGGAATACTGTGCCCCGGGAACCTGACTGAGCCTTGGTTCTGAAACCCTGTGGACTGGGAACATGACTGAGGTTTTATTCTGGAACCCTGTAGCCTGGGAACATAACTGAGGATTGATTCTGGAACCCTGTGGCCTGGGAACATGATACCGGTGGATTCTGGAACCCTGGGGACTGGGCATGTGACATCTGTTTAGATTGTGGAATACTGTGCCCCGGGAACCTGACTGAGCCTTGGTTCTGGAACCCTGTGGATTGGGAACATGACTGAGGTTTTATTCTAGAACCCTGTAGCCTGGAAACATAACTGAGGATTGATTCTCGAACCCTGTGGCCTGGGAACATGACATCGGTGGATTCTAGAACCCTGTGGCCTGGGAACATGTCTGAGGTTTGATGGTGGAAACCTGTGGCTTGGCAACATGACTAAGGTTTGATTCTGGAAGACTGTGGCCAGGAAGCATGATATCTGGTTGATTCTGGAAACTTGTGTCCTGGGAACATGACTGAGGTTTGTTTCTGGAAGCCTGTGCCCTGGGAACATGACTGAGGTTTGATTCTGGACACCTGTGTCCTGGGAACATGACTGAGGTTTGATGGTTGAAACCTGTGGCCCGCGCACATGACTCAGGTTTGATTCTGGAACCATGTGTCCTGGGAACATGACTGAGGTTTGATTTTGGAAACCTTTGGCCTGGGAAAATGACTGAGGTTTCATTGTGGAAACATGTGGCCTGGGATCATGACTGAGGTTTGATGGTGGAACACTCTGGCCTGGCAAAATGACTGAGGCTTGATTCTGGAACCCTGTGGCCCGGGAACGTGACTGAGGTTTGATGGCAGAAACCTGTGGCCTGGCAACATGACTGACGTTTGATTCTGGATCCCTGTGGCCTGGGAACATGACTGAGGCGTGATTCTGGAAAACTGTGGCCTGGGAACATGACATCTGTTTAGATTGTGGAATACTGTGCCCCGGGAACCTGACTGAGCCTTGGTTCTGAAACCCTGTGGACTGGGAACATGACTGAGGTTTTATTCTGGAACCCTGTAGCCTGGGAACATAACTGAGGATTGATTCTGGAACCCTGTGGCCTGGGAACATGATACCGGTGGATTCTGGAACCCTGGGGACTGGGCATGTGACATCTGTTTAGATTGTGGAATACTGTGCCCCGGGAACCTGACTGAGCCTTGGTTCTGGAACCCTGTGGATTGGGAACATGACTGAGGTTTTATTCTAGAACCCTGTAGCCTGGAAACATAACTGAGGATTGATTCTCGAACCCTGTGGCCTGGGAACATGACATCGGTGGATTCTAGAACCCTGTGGCCTGGGAACATGTCTGAGGTTTGATGGTGGAAACCTGTGGCTTGGCAACATGACTAAGGTTTGATTCTGGAAGACTGTGGCCAGGAAGCATGATATCTGGTTGATTCTGGAAACTTGTGTCCTGGGAACATGACTGAGGTTTGTTTCTGGAAGCCTGTGCCCTGGGAAAATGACTGAGGTTTGATTCTGGACACCTGTGTCCTGGGAACATGACTGAGGTTTGATGGTTGAAACCTGTGGCCCGCGAACATGACTCAGGTTTGATTCTGGAACCATGTGTCCTGGGAACATGACTGAGGTTTGATTTTGGAAACCTTTGGCCTGGGAAAATGACTGAGGTTTCATTGTAGAAACATGTGGCCTGGGATCATGACTGAGGTTTGATGGTGGAACACTCTGGCCTGGCAAAATGACTGAGGCTTGATTCTGGAACCCTGTGGCCCGGGAACGTGACTGAGGTTTGATGGCAGAAACCTGTGGCCTGGCAACATGACTGACGTTTGATTCTGGATCCCTGTGGCCTGGGAACATGACTGAGGCGTGATTCTGGAAAACTGTGGCCTGGGAACATGACATCTGTTTAGATTGTGGAATACTGTGCCCCGGGAACCTGACTGAGCCTTGGTTCTGAAACCCTGTGGACTGGGAACATGACTGAGGTTTTATTCTGGAACCCTGTAGCCTGGGAACATAACTGAGGATTGATTCTGGAACCCTGTGGCCTGGGAACATGATACCGGTGGATTCTGGAACCCTGGGGACTGGGCATGTGACATCTGTTTAGATTGTGGAATACTGTGCCCCGGGAACCTGACTGAGCCTTGGTTCTGGAACCCTGTGGATTGGGAACATGACTGAGGTTTTATTCTAGAACCCTGTAGCCTGGAAACATAACTGAGGATTGATTCTCGAACCCTGTGGCCTGGGAACATGACATCGGTGGATTCTAGAACCCTGTGGCCTGGGAACATGTCTGAGGTTTGATGGTGGAAACCTGTGGCTTGGCAACATGACTAAGGTTTGATTCTGGAAGACTGTGGCCAGGAAGCATGATATCTGGTTGATTCTGGAAACTTGTGTCCTGGGAACATGACTGAGGTTTGTTTCTGGAAGCCTGTGCCCTGGGAACATGACTGAGGTTTGATTCTGGACACCTGTGTCCTGGGAACATGACTGAGGTTTGATGGTTGAAACCTGTGGCCCGCGAACATGACTCAGGTTTGATTCTGGAACCATGTGTCCTGGGAACATGACTGAGGTTTGATTTTGGAAACCTTTGGCCTGGGAAAATGACTGAGGTTTCATTGTGGAAACATGTGGCCTGGGATCATGACTGAGGTTTGATGGTGGAACACTCTGGCCTGGCAAAATGACTGAAGCTTGATTCTGGAACCCTGTGGCCCGGGAACGTGACTGAGGTTTGATGGCAGAAACCTGTGGCCTGGCAACATGACTGACATTTGATTCTGGATCCCTGTGGCCTGGGAACATGACTGAGGCGTGATTCTGGAAAACTGTGGCCTGGGAACATGACATCTGTTTAGATTGTGGAATACTGTGCCCCGGGAACCTGACTGAGCCTTGGTTCTGAAACCCTGTGGACTGGGAACATGACTGAGGTTTTATTCTGGAACCCTGTAGCCTGGGAACATAACTGAGGATTGATTCTGGAACCCTGTGGCCTGGGAACATGATACCGGTGGATTCTGGAACCCTGGGGACTGGGCATGTGACATCTGTTTAGATTGTGGAATACTGTGCCCCGGGAACCTGACTGAGCCTTGGTTCTGGAACCCTGTGGATTGGGAACATGACAGGTTTTATTCTAGAACCCTGTAGCCTGGAAACATAACTGAGGATTGATTCTCGAACCCTGTGGCCTGGGAACATGACATCGGTGGATTCTAGAACCCTGTGGCCTGGGAACATGTCTGAGGTTTGATGGTGGAAACCTGTGGCTTGGCAACATGACTAAGGTTTGATTCTGGAAGACTGTGGCCAGGAAGCATGATATCTGGTTGATTCTGGAAACTTGTGTCCTGGGAACATGACTGAGGTTTGTTTCTGGAAGCCTGTGCCCTGGGAACATGACTGAGGTTTGATTCTGGACACCTGTGTCCTGGGAACATGACTGAGGTTTGATGGTTGAAACCTGTGGCCCGCGCACATGACTCAGGTTTGATTCTGGAACCATGTGTCCTGGGAACATGACTGAGGTTTGATTTTGGAAACCTTTGGCCTGGGAAAATGACTGAGGTTTCATTGTGGAAACATGTGGCCTGGGATCATGACTGAGGTTTGATGGTGGAACACTCTGGCCTGGCAAAATGACTGAGGCTTGATTCTGGAACCCTGTGGCCCGGGAACATGAGAACGGTTTGATTCTGGAACCCTGTGGCCTTTAACATGACATCGGTGGATTCTGGAACCCTGTGGCCTGGGAACATGAGAACGGTTTGATTCTGGAACCCTGTGGCCTGGGAACATGAGTGAGGATTGATGGTGGAACCCTGTGGCCTGGCAACATGACTGAGGTTTGATACTGGAAGACTGTGGCCAGGAAACATGATATCGGGTTGATTCTGGAAACTTCTGTCCTGGGAACAAGACTGAGGTTTGATTCTGGAACCCTGTGTCCTGGGAATATGACAAAGGTTTGTTGCTGGAAGCCTGTTCCCTGGGTACATGACTGAGGTTTGATTCTGGACACCTGTGTCCTGGGAACATGAGTGATGTTTGATTGTTGAAACCTGTGGCCTGCGAACATGACTCAGGTTTGATTCTGGAACCCTGTGTCCTGGGAATATGACTGAGGTTTGATTCTGGAAACCTTTGGCCTGAGAAAATGACTGAGGTTTCATTGTGGAAACATGTGGCCTGGGATCATGACTGAGGTTTGATGGTGGAACACTCTGGCCTGGCAAAATGACTGAGGCTTGATTCTGGAACCCTGTGGCCCGGGAACGTGACTGAGGTTTGATGGCAGAAACCTGTGGCCTGGCAACATGACTGACGTTTGATTCTGGATCCCTGTGGCCTGGGAACATGACTGAGGCGTGATTCTGGAAAACTGTGGCCTGGGAACATGACATCTGTTTAGATTGTGGAATACTGTGCCCCGGGAACCTGACTGAGCCTTGGTTCTGAAACCCTGTGGACTGGGAACATGACTGAGGTTTTATTCTGGAACCCTGTAGCCTGGGAACATAACTGAGGATTGATTCTGGAACCCTGTGGCCTGGGAACATGATACCGGTGGATTCTGGAACCCTGGGGACTGGGCATGTGACATCTGTTTAGATTGTGGAATACTGTGGCCCGGGAACCTGGCTGAGCCTTGGTTCTGGAACCCTGTGGATTGGGAACATGACTGAGGTTTTATTCTAGAACCCTGTAGCCTGGAAACATAACTGAGGATTGATTCTCGAACCCTGTGGCCTGGGAACATGACATCGGTGGATTCTAGAACCCTGTGGCCTGGGAACATGTCTGAGGTTTGATGGTGGAAACCTGTGGCTTGGCAACATGACTAAGGTTTGATTCTGGAAGACTGTGGCCAGGAAGCATGATATCTGGTTGATTCTGGAAACTTGTGTCCTGGGAACATGACTGAGGTTTGTTTCTGGAAGCCTGTGCCCTGGGAACATGACTGAGGTTTGATTCTGGACACCTGTGTCCTGGGAACATGACTGAGGTTTGATGGTTGAAACCTGTGGCCCGCGCACATGACTCAGGTTTGATTCTGGAACCATGTGTCCTGGGAACATGACTGAGGTTTGATTTTGGAAACCTTTGGCCTGGGAAAATGACTGAGGTTTCATTGTGGAAACATGTGGCCTGGGATCATGACTGAGGTTTGATGGTGGAACACTCTGGCCTGGCAAAATGACTGAGGCTTGATTCTGGAACCCTGTGGCCCGGGAACATGAGAACGGTTTGATTCTGGAACCCTGTGGCCTTTAACATGACATCGGTGGATTCTGGAACCCTGTGGCCTGGGAACATGAGAACGGTTTGATTCTGGAACCCTGTGGCCTGGGAACATGAGTGAGGATTGATGGTGGAACCCTGTGGCCTGGCAACATGACTGAGGTTTGATACTGGAAGACTGTGGCCAGGAAACATGATATCGGGTTGATTCTGGAAACTTCTGTCCTGGGAACAAGACTGAGGTTTGATTCTGGAACCCTGTGTCCTGGGAATATGACAAAGGTTTGTTGCTGGAAGCCTGTTCCCTGGGTACATGACTGAGGTTTGATTCTGGACACCTGTGTCCTGGGAACATGAGTGATGTTTGATTGTTGAAACCTGTGGCCTGCGAACATGACTCAGGTTTGATTCTGGAACCCTGTGTCCTGGGAATATGACTGAGGTTTGATTCTGGAAACCTTTGGCCTGAGAAAATGACTGAGGTTTCATTGTGGAAACATGTGGCCTGGGATCATGACTGAGGTTTGATGGTGGAACACTCTGGCCTGGCAAAATGACTGAGGCTTGATTCTGGAACCCTGTGGCCCGGGAACGTGACTGAGGTTTGATGGCAGAAACCTGTGGCCTGGCAACATGACTGACGTTTGATTCTGGATCCCTGTGGCCTGGGAACATGACTGAGGCGTGATTCTGGAAAACTGTGGCCTGGGAACATGACATCTGTTTAGATTGTGGAATACTGTGCCCCGGGAACATGACTGAGCCTTGGTTCTGAAACCCTGTGGACTGGGAACATGACTGAGGTTTTATTCTGGAACCCTGTAGCCTGGGAACATAACTGAGGATTGATTCTGGAACCCTGTGGCCTGGGAACATGATACCGGTGGATTCTGGAACCCTGGGGACTGGGCATGTGACATCTGTTTAGATTGTGGAATACTGTGCCCCGGGAACCTGACTGAGCCTTGGTTCTGGAACCCTGTGGATTGGGAACATGACTGAGGTTTTATTCTAGAACCCTGTAGCCTGGAAACATAACTGAGGATTGATTCTCGAACCCTGTGGCCTGGGAACATGACATCGGTGGATTCTAGAACCCTGTGGTCTGGGAACATGTCTGAGGTTTGATGGTGGAAACCTGTGGCTTGGCAACATGACTAAGGTTTGATTCTGGAAGACTGTGGCCAGGAAGCATGATATCTGGTTGATTCTGGAAACTTGTGTCCTGGGAACATGACTGAGGTTTGTTTCTGGAAGCCTGTGCCCTGGGAACATGACTGAGGTTTGATTCTGGACACCTGTGTCCTGGGAACATGACTGAGGTTTGATGGTTGAAACCTGTGGCCCGCGCACATGACTCAGGTTTGATTCTGGAACCATGTGTCCTGGGAACATGACTGAGGTTTGATTTTGGAAACCTTTGGCCTGGGAAAATGACTGAGGTTTCATTGTGGAAACATGTGGCCTGGGATCATGACTGAGGTTTGATGGTGGAACACTCTGGCCTGGCAAAATGACTGAGGCTTGATTCTGGAACCCTGTGGCCCGGGAACATGAGAACGGTTTGAATCTGGAACCCTGTGGCCTTTAACATGACATCGGTGGATTCTGGAACCCTGTGGCCTGGGAACATGAGAACGGTTTGATTCTGGAACCCTGTGGCCTGGGAACATGAGTGAGGATTGATGGTGGAACCCTGTGGCCTGGCAACATGACTGAGGTTTGATACTGGAAGACTGTGGCCAGGAAACATGATATCGGGTTGATTCTGGAAACTTCTGTCCTGGGAACAAGACTGAGGTTTGATTCTGGAACCCTGTGTCCTGGGAATATGACAAAGGTTTGTTGCTGGAAGCCTGTTCCCTGGGTACATGACTGAGGTTTGATTCTGGACACCTGTGTCCTGGGAACATGATTGATGTTTGATTGTTGAAACCTGTGGCCTGCGAACATGACTCAGGTTTGATTCTGGAACCCTGTGTCCTGGGAATATGACTGAGGTTTGATTCTGGAAACCTTTGGCCTGAGAAAATGACTGAGGTTTCATTGTGGAAACATGTGGCCTGGGATCATGACTGAGGTTTGATGGTGGAACACTCTGGCCTGGCAAAATGACTGAGGCTTGATTCTGGAACCCTGTGGCCCGGGAACGTGACTGAGGTTTGATGGCAGAAACCTGTGGCCTGGCAACATGACTGACGTTTGATTCTGGATCCCTGTGGCCTGGGAACATGACTGAGGCGTGATTCTGGAAAACTGTGGCCTGGGAACATGACATCTGTTTAGATTGTGGAATACTGTGCCCCGGGAACCTGACTGAGCCTTGGTTCTGAAACCCTGTGGACTGGGAACATGACTGAGGTTTTATTCTGGAACCCTGTAGCCTGGGAACATAACTGAGGATTGATTCTGGAACCCTGTGGCCTGGGAACATGATACCGGTGGATTCTGGAACCCTGGGGACTGGGCATGTGACATCTGTTTAGATTGTGGAATACTGTGCCCCGGGAACCTGACTGAGCCTTGGTTCTGGAACCCTGTGGATTGGGAACATGACTGAGGTTTTATTCTAGAACCCTGTAGCCTGGAAACATAACTGAGGATTGATTCTCGAACCCTGTGGCCTGGGAACATGACATCGGTGGATTCTAGAACCCTGTGGCCTGGGAACATGTCTGAGGTTTGAAGGTGGAAACCTGTGGCTTGGCAACATGACTAAGGTTTGATTCTGGAAGACTGTGGCCAGGAAGCATGATATCTGGTTGATTCTGGAAACTTGTGTCCTGGGAACATGACTGAGGTTTGTTTCTGGAAGCCTGTGCCCTGGGAACATGACTGAGGTTTGATTCTGGACACCTGTGTCCTGGGAACATGACTGAGGTTTGATGGTTGAAACCTGTGGCCCGCGCACATGACTCAGGTTTGATTCTGGAACCATGTGTCCTGGGAACATGACTGAGGTTTGATTTTGGAAACCTTTGGCCTGGGAAAATGACTGAGGTTTCATTGTGGAAACATGTGGCCTGGGATCATGACTGAGGTTTGATGGTGGAACACTCTGGCCTGGCAAAATGACTGAGGCTTGATTCTGGAACCCTGTGGCCCGGGAACATGAGAACGGTTTGATTCTGGAACCCTGTGGCCTTTAACATGATATCGGTGGATTCTGGAACCCTGTGGCCTGGGAACATGAGAACGGTTTGATTCTGGAACCCTGTAGCCTGGGAACATGAGTGAGGATTGATGGTGGAACCCTGTGGCCTGGCAACATGACTGAGGTTTGATACTGGAAGACTGTGGCCAGGAAACATGATATCGGGTTGATTCTGGAAACTTCTGTCCTGGGAACAAGACTGAGGTTTGATTCTGGAACACTGTGTCCTGGGAATATGACAAAGGTTTGTTGCTGGAAGCCTGTTCCCTGGGTACATGACTGAGGTTTGATTCTGGACACCTGTGTCCTGGGAACATGATTGATGTTTGATTGTTGAAACCTGTGGCCTGCGAACATGACTCAGGTTTGATTCTGGAACCCTGTGTCCTGGGAATATGACTGAGGTTTGATTCTGGAAACCTTTGGCCTGAGAAAATGACTGAGGTTTCATTGTGGAAACATGTGGCCTGGGATCATGACTGAGGTTTGATGGTGGAACACTCTGGCCTGGCAAAATGACTGAGGCTTGATTCTGGAACCCTGTGGCCCGGGAACGTGACTGAGGTTTGATGGCAGAAACCTGTGGCCTGGCAACATGACTGACGTTTGATTCTGGATCCCTGTGGCCTGGGAACATGACTGAGGCGTGATTCTGGAAAACTGTGGCCTGGGAACATGACATCTGTTTAGATTGTGGAATACTGTGCCCCGGGAACCTGACTGAGCCTTGGTTCTGAAACCCTGTGGACTGGGAACATGACTGAGGTTTTATTCTGGAACCCTGTAGCCTGGGAACATAACTGAGGATTGATTCTGGAACCCTGTGGCCTGGGAACATGATACCGGTGGATTCTGGAACCCTGGGGACTGGGCATGTGACATCTGTTTAGATTGTGGAATACTGTGCCCCGGGAACCTGACTGAGCCTTGGTTCTGGAACCCTGTGGATTGGGAACATGACTGAGGTTTTATTCTAGAACCCTGTAGCCTGGAAACATAACTGAGGATTGATTCTCGAACCCTGTGGCCTGGGAACATGACATCGGTGGATTCTAGAACCCTGTGGCCTGGGAACATGTCTGAGGTTTGAAGGTGGAAACCTGTGGCTTGGCAACATGACTAAGGTTTGATTCTGGAAGACTGTGGCCAGGAAGCATGATATCTGGTTGATTCTGGAAACTTGTGTCCTGGGAACATGACTGAGGTTTGTTTCTGGAAGCCTGTGCCCTGGGAACATGACTGAGGTTTGATTCTGGACACCTGTGTCCTGGGAACATGACTGAGGTTTGATGGTTGAAACCTGTGGCCCGCGCACATGACTCAGGTTTGATTCTGGAACCATGTGTCCTGGGAACATGACTGAGGTTTGATTTTGGAAACCTTTGGCCTGGGAAAATGACTGAGGTTTCATTGTGGAAACATGTGGCCTGGGATCATGACTGAGGTTTGATGGTGGAACACTCTGGCCTGGCAAAATGACTGAGGCTTGATTCTGGAACCCTGTGGCCCGGGAACATGAGAACGGTTTGATTCTGGAACCCTGTGGCCTTTAACATGATATCGGTGGATTCTGGAACCCTGTGGCCTGGGAACATGAGAACGGTTTGATTCTGGAACCCTGTAGCCTGGGAACATGAGTGAGGATTGATGGTGGAACCCTGTGGCCTGGCAACATGACTGAGGTTTGATACTGGAAGACTGTGGCCAGGAAACATGATATCGGGTTGATTCTGGAAACTTCTGTCCTGGGAACAAGACTGAGGTTTGATTCTGGAACACTGTGTCCTGGGAATATGACAAAGGTTTGTTGCTGGAAGCCTGTTCCCTGGGTACATGACTGAGGTTTGATTCTGGACACCTGTGTCCTGGGAACATGATTGATGTTTGATTGTTGAAACCTGTGGCCTGCGAACATGACTCAGGTTTGATTCTGGAACCCTGTGTCCTGGGAATATGACTGAGGTTTGATTCTGGAAACCTTTGGCCTGAGAAAATGACTGAGGTTTCATTGTGGAAACATGTGGCCTGGGATCATGACTGAGGTTTGATGGTGGAACACTCTGGCCTGGCAAAATGACTGAGGCTTGATTCTGGAACCCTGTGGCCCGGGAACGTGACTGAGGTTTGATGGCAGAAACCTGTGGCCTGGCAACATGACTGACGTTTGATTCTGGATCCCTGTGGCCTGGGAACATGACTGAGGCGTGATTCTGGAAAACTGTGGCCTGGGAACATGACATCTGTTTAGATTGTGGAATACTGTGCCCCGGGAACCTGACTGAGCCTTGGTTCTGAAACCCTGTGGACTGGGAACATGACTGAGGTTTTATTCTGGAACCCTGTAGCCTGGGAACATAACTGAGGATTGATTCTGGAACCCTGTGGCCTGGGAACATGATACCGGTGGATTCTGGAACCCTGGGGACTGGGCATGTGACATCTGTTTAGATTGTGGAATACTGTGCCCCGGGAACCTGACTGAGCCTTGGTTCTGGAACCCTGTGGATTGGGAACATGACTGAGGTTTTATTCTAGAACCCTGTAGCCTGGAAACATAACTGAGGATTGATTCTCGAACCCTGTGGCCTGGGAACATGACATCGGTGGATTCTAGAACCCTGTGGCCTGGGAACATGTCTGAGGTTTGAAGGTGGAAACCTGTGGCTTGGCAACATGACTAAGGTTTGATTCTGGAAGACTGTGGCCAGGAAGCATGATATCTGGTTGATTCTGGAAACTTGTGTCCTGGGAACATGACTGAGGTTTGTTTCTGGAAGCCTGTGCCCTGGGAACATGACTGAGGTTTGATTCTGGACACCTGTGTCCTGGGAACATGACTGAGGTTTGATGGTTGAAACCTGTGGCCCGCGCACATGACTCAGGTTTGATTCTGGAACCATGTGTCCTGGGAACATGACTGAGGTTTGATTTTGGAAACCTTTGGCCTGGGAAAATGACTGAGGTTTCATTGTGGAAACATGTGGCCTGGGATCATGACTGAGGTTTGATGGTGGAACACTCTGGCCTGGCAAAATGACTGAGGCTTGATTCTGGAACCCTGTGGACCGGGAACATGAGAACGGTTTGATTCTGGAACCCTGTGGCCTTTAACATGATATCGGTGGATTCTGGAACCCTGTGGCCTGGGAACATGAGAACGGTTTGATTCTGGAACCCTGTAGCCTGGGAACATGAGTGAGGATTGATGGTGGAACCCTGTGGCCTGGCAACATGACTGAGGTTTGATACTGGAAGACTGTGGCCAGGAAACATGATATCGGGTTGATTCTGGAAACTTCTGTCCTGGGAACAAGACTGAGGTTTGATTCTGGAACACTGTGTCCTGGGAATATGACAAAGGTTTGTTGCTGGAAGCCTGTTCCCTGGGTACATGACTGAGGTTTGATTCTGGACACCTGTGTCCTGGGAACATGAGTGATGTTTGATTGTTGAAACCTGTGGCCTGCGAACATGACTCAGGTTTGATTCTGGAACCATGTGTCCTGGGAATATGACTGAGGTTTGATTCTGGAAACCTTTGGCCTGAGAAAATGACTGAGGTTTCATTGTGGAAACATGTGGCCTGGGATCATGACTGAGGTTTGATGGTGGAACACTCTGGCCTGGCAAAATGACTGAGGCTTGATTCTGGAACCCTGTGGCCCGGGAACGTGACTGAGGTTTGATGGCAGAAACCTGTGGCCTGGCAACATGACTGACGTTTGATTCTGGATCCCTGTGGCCTGGGAACATGACTGAGGCGTGATTCTGGAAAACTGTGGCCTGGGAACATGACATCTGTTTAGATTGTGGAATACTGTGCCCCGGGAACCTGACTGAGCCTTGGTTCTGAAACCCTGTGGACTGGGAACATGACTGAGGTTTTATTCTGGAACCCTGTAGCCTGGGAACATAACTGAGGATTGATTCTGGAACCCTGTGGCCTGGGAACATGATACCGGTGGATTCTGGAACCCTGGGGACTGGGCATGTGACATCTGTTTAGATTGTGGAATACTGTGCCCCGGGAACCTGACTGAGCCTTGGTTCTGGAACCCTGTGGATTGGGAACATGACTGAGGTTTTATTCTAGAACCCTGTAGCCTGGAAACATAACTGAGGATTGATTCTCGAACCCTGTGGCCTGGGAACATGACATCGGTGGATTCTAGAACCCTGTGGCCTGGGAACATGTCTGAGGTTTGAAGGTGGAAACCTGTGGCTTGGCAACATGACTAAGGTTTGATTCTGGAAGACTGTGGCCAGGAAGCATGATATCTGGTTGATTCTGGAAACTTGTGTCCTGGGAACATGACTGAGGTTTGTTTCTGGAAGCCTGTGCCCTGGGAACATGACTGAGGTTTGATTCTGGACACCTGTGTCCTGGGAACATGACTGAGGTTTGATGGTTGAAACCTGTGGCCCGCGCACATGACTCAGGTTTGATTCTGGAACCATGTGTCCTGGGAACATGACTGAGGTTTGATTTTGGAAACCTTTGGCCTGGGAAAATGACTGAGGTTTCATTGTGGAAACATGTGGCCTGGGATCATGACTGAGGTTTGATGGTGGAACACTCTGGCCTGGCAAAATGACTGAGGCTTGATTCTGGAACCCTGTGGACCGGGAACATGAGAACGGTTTGATTCTGGAACCCTGTGGCCTTTAACATGATATCGGTGGATTCTGGAACCCTGTGGCCTGGGAACATGAGAACGGTTTGATTCTGGAACCCTGTAGCCTGGGAACATGAGTGAGGATTGATGGTGGAACCCTGTGGCCTGGCAACATGACTGAGGTTTGATACTGGAAGACTGTGGCCAGGAAACATGATATCGGGTTGATTCTGGAAACTTCTGTCCTGGGAACAAGACTGAGGTTTGATTCTGGAACACTGTGTCCTGGGAATATGACAAAGGTTTGTTGCTGGAAGCCTGTTCCCTGGGTACATGACTGAGGTTTGATTCTGGACACCTGTGTCCTGGGAACATGAGTGATGTTTGATTGTTGAAACCTGTGGCCTGCGAACATGACTCAGGTTTGATTCTGGAACCATGTGTCCTGGGAATATGACTGAGGTTTGATTCTGGAAACCTTTGGCCTGAGAAAATGACTGAGGTTTCATTGTGGAAACATGTGGCCTGGGATCATGACTGAGGTTTGATGGTGGAACACTCTGGCCTGGCAAAATGACTGAGGCTTGATTCTGGAACCCTGTGGCCCGGGAACGTGACTGAGGTTTGATGGCAGAAA